>NW_027210836.1:22500-147500 GCF_029030835.1 Brachyistius frenatus | reverse complement strand
CAGTACTCTTGCTGCAGCATTTTGGATCAGCTGCAGGTTTTTAATGAGTAATTTGGACATCCTAACAACAAGGAATTACAATAATCTAGTCTAGAAATAACAAACACATGAATGAGTTTTTCTGCGTCACACTGAGGAAGGATTTTCCTGATTTTATTAATATTACGTAGATGGAAGAAGGCAGTTCTGGAGATTTGCTTTATATGGTGTCTAAAGGACAAATCCTCATCAAAGATGACTCCAAGGTTCCTCACAGTTTTGCTGGAGGCCAAGACAACGTCATCTAGAGTAACTAAGTGATTACAGAAAGAGTTTCTGAGGTGTTTAGCACCAAGTACAAGAACTTCTGTTTTGTCTGAATTTAGAAGCAGGAAGTTTTTGGTCATCCAGGTCTTTATGTCTTTTAGACAGGCTTCAAGTTTTACTAACTGATTAGTTTCATCTGGTTTTATAGAAAGATATAGCTGACTGTCATCTGCATAACAATGGAAGTTGATGCAGTGCTTCCTGATGACATCTCCTAATGGAAGCATGTACAAAGTAAAAAGTATTGGGCCTAACACTGAGCCTTGTGGAACTCCATAACTAACTCTTGTTTGTCTGGAAGATTCATTGTTGACATGGACAAACTGGAATCTATCTGATAAGTAGGATTTGAACCAGTCTAATGCAGTTCCTTTAATCCTCGTAACGTCTTCTAATCTCTGTAATAAGATCGTATGATCAATCGTATCAAAAGCAGCACTGAGGTCCAGAAGAACAAGTACAGAGACAAGTCCATTATCTGAGGCTAATAAAAGGTCGTTAGTAACTTTCACCAGAGCTGTTTCTGTGCTATGATGAACTCTAAAGACTGAACATCTTCAAACAGATCATTCCTTTGTAAATGATCACAAAATTGATTTGAAACAACTTTTTCAAGGATTTTAGAAATAAACGTCAGGTTGTAAATTGGTCTGTAGTTTCCTAAAACAGCTGATCAAGAGTCGGCTTTTTAAATAAAGGTTTAATTACAGCCACTTTAAAAGCCTGCGGTACATAGCCGGTTACAATAGATAGGTTGATCTGATCTAATATGGAAGTATTAATTAAAGGGAAGACTTCCTTCAAAAGTTTAGTTGGGATGAGATCTAACAGACAGCTAGAGGATCCAGATGAAGAAATAATTCTAGTTAACTCAGAGAGATCAACAGGAGAGAAATGTTCCAAGTTTACATCTGGTCCTACAGTTGCTTTCAGGGCTGCTGTTGCTTAGCAACACATCAGTGATGGTGTCAGGAAGGGTCGGCCTGATTCTCTCCCTGATAGTAAGAATTTTATTAGTAAAGAAGTTAATGAAGTCATTACTGCTGAGAGCTGAAGGAACAGAGGACTCAACAGAACTGGGACTCTTTGTCAGCCTGCTACAGTGATGAAAAGAAACCTGGGGTTGTTCTTGTTGTCCTCTATTAATGATGAATAATATAAAGTTCTGGCCTTACAAAGAGCTTTCTTATATAATATTAGACTCTCCTTCCAGGCAGGTGAAATTCTTCTAAATTAGTGGAACTCCATTTCCTTTCCATCTTTCTAGTCGCTGCCTAGCAGAGCGTAGTTCTGAGTTGTACCATGGAGACAACTTCCTCTGGTTCATGACTCTCTTCTTCAGAGGGGCGACATCATCCAGAGTTGTAGCAGAGATACTGCAGTGTTTTCTGCCAGATGATCCACTAGTGTGGGACTAAGATCAACGTAGATGTCTTCCACTGCTTTAACACACGGCATCGAAGAGGATAAACATGTAACTGCTTCCTTAAACTTGGCCACGGCATCATCTGATATATGTGCATGCTCAGTGTAAAAATAAGTCACTTCATGGTTAATTAAGGTCGTACTAGTTAGAGCAGAGTGTTGTGCTGTTAAATGATAGTATGAATGAAACAACGGTAACAGTCCTCCAACATGGACGTTACTTTGTAGACATTACTTTGTTGCCGTTACGTTGTTGCCGTTACTTTGTTGCCATTACTTTGTTGCCGTTACTGTGTTGCCATCACTTTGTTGTCTTTAGTTTGTTGCCGTTACTTTGATCCTGTCACTTTGTTGCCGTTACTTTGATCCCGTTACTTTGTTGCCTGTAGTTTGTTGCCGTCACTTTGTTGCCATTACTTTGTTGCCGTTACTTTGTTGCCGTTACTGTGTTGCCGTTACTTTTTTGCCGTTACTGTGTTGCCGTTACTGTGTTGCCATGACTGTGTTGCCATTACTGTGTTGCCGTTACTTTGTTGGATGTTTTAATCGTTATCTGCTAAAAACGACATGTAGAAATGTCGTGTACAAATAATAATGATCTTCTGAAGTCTGTTTCGTCCCTGCGATGGTCTACATGTGTGATGACGAGGTTGTTTGTAACTCTTCTGTATTCAGACATCAGATAATGCAGATCTCCTGCAGGCTGCCATGTTGCCTCTTTGTTGTTGTCATGTGAACGCTCTCAACTGGGAAGTGTGAGGCTACCAAATGGGAACTTCCCCGCTGCCTGAGCGCATCAGAGTGTTACCATGGATACAGTGAGTTGCACTGTGGGCTCCAACATGAGCCTTGTTATTTTAGCCTATTATTGTTTGGAAAATTATGTACACAGAACTATTTTTTACCAGAACCTGTCACTATTGGATGACAAATATCACTAAATTACTTAGATATTGAAAAGAATCTTACACACAATTCCAATCACTGAGTTTTTCTCATAATTACAACATAAATAGTTATTTATATGATTAGGTCCCAAGATTTTTCCCTAGTGTTCCTCTGTATGAACCACTGAGGCAAAAACAAACAAAACAACAAACCTAGAAGCATGTTGTAACTACTGAGAGACAGAATGACTGATGGCTGCACACAGTGTGTGACAGGACACACTGTGGAGACCACAGGGAGGCAGCGAGGTGTCGGAGCGGGTTAACGTCCAACTGCCACTTTAGAGGATGAAGATGTGCAGGGATGGAATGAAGAGAGCGAGAAAGAGGGCTGCAAGGCACCAGAAACTGTTCTATTACCGTGAAGTAGTTTTTATATTTCCATCCAGGTGCTTTTGTTTGCACTCTGAAGGATCACATTATATTCTAATTTCATTACGACACCCTCAGTAAATCATCAGGTGGTTCTTGTTTTGGTCAATAAAGACTAAAAACCAGGAAGAGAAGTTCAATTACTACTGACTCACTTCTTCCGTGCTGTCATGTCAAAAGACCAAAAGACATATTAATGAGAGTCAATACTTTGTTTTCTCAGATATTCGCAGATATAATACAGAGCTGTTCTTATTGATGACGTGGTGGACCTCCACTGCACATATCCTCACTAACAGTTCTCTTCAGAGTATTTGATTCCATCCTTCTCAGCTGAAAAGGAGCATGTTCACTCTAGTTTGTTTCTTAACATCAGAATGATTAACTGACTCTCACTTCTGTCTTCTTCTGAACAAATTGGTTGAACTTCCTGACCATGACTGCGCGTTGTCCTTACACTGCTCACCTTTGAGGGGATGAAGACTAATTGACCAGAATCACAGTCCAAAGAGGGTTTAGAGAACATTGTCTGCCAATGAGATGCTCAGTAACTTGTAGGTCTGTCTGAATGTACCAACATGTGTTAACTTGTCCTGAACAACCCTCCTTCAATCTGACTTGTACAACCAGTAGCTCCGCCCCAGAGATCTGATTGGTCAACTGAACATTTGGAACAAATCATCATGACATCACATCTTGCTAGACATGACGCGGTGGTAAAATGTTAAAAACACGAGTCCATGGATATCTTTGTTCATCAGATATCTTTGTTCATTATGAGGGTTCAAAACCAGAACAACAAGAATCAAGAAAATACTATTTCTTCCAGAAAGCCAAACCACAAAGTTCTATCAGTAAGTTCTATTTTGAGATAATAAAGTTCTACTGTTCAAGGTAAAGGAGGAGGAGGTGTGTTTTTAGTTTGTGGTGGAAGATGTTCAGAGTTTCTGCTGTCCTGATGTCGGTGGGGAGCTCATTCTACCATTTAGGAGCCAGGACAGCAAACAGTCGTGATTTAGTAGAGAGTTTAACTCAGGGAGGAGCAACAAGCTGATTGGTGGAAGCAGAGCGGAGGGTCTTTGTTCATCAGATATCTTTTTTCCGCCCCGAACTATCAAAGATGGTGACGGACAGAATCTGAACTGGAGGCTTCATAACGTTCACAAACCAACGGGTGACCTTGTTGCTGGTTGATGCAACATGGAATACAATATCAACAAACATAATTTAAGTGACTATTAAAAGTATGATGTCATGTGATTTGAATTGATTTGTCTGGTGTATCAGTCAATATGGAACCACGTGGCCTGCTAGCTAACACACACGTCATTAAAGCAGTCCTGGTTGGTGTCTTGTTGTCTTTTGCTGCCAATCACCACCATCCAACAACCAGTAACTAACTTTGCAGGAATGTGAAGTGTTTCTCTGTGATGATCGATTTCTTATTCTCCTGTTTGACCTCAGTTTAACATCCAGGTGTAAGTCAGCGAGCAGAATCTGAGAACTCCTCACTTCCTCTTCTCTCTGTTTCCCAGCGTCTCTCTTCACTCAGCTCTCCTCTAATCTTTCAGCCTCATTATCATCTCTAACTCATGCCAGTCCAAGCCTTCTTTGATATTCTTCCTTCCTTTTGTTCCTGTTGTGGCGCACTATTTCGGTGCACTTGGATGGAAACTGTGCATCAGTGTAGAGAAAGTGGAGCAAAACCTGCTCGCTGTAAGCAGTCTGACACACAAACACTCTGCAGAACATTTACAGTTTTTATCATGTGATCACATGGTCACAGCATCTGGAAAAGATGTTGTGCTTTTATGGGAAGCCACCAAGCTGGGTGGAAGGCACCATCAGGGGGCATCACGTCATGTAGGCAGCTCCAAAGAGGAGTGATGACAGCGACTCTGACAGGATGTAAGACTGCAGAGACACTTGGAGAGGAGCTCAGAGGTAACCCTTTTCTTTCCCTCCTCTTCCCTGACTCCGCCCCCTCTTCTCTTGCAGTATGGGTTACTGCATCCTGGTGGCTCACGGTCTGGGCCGGTTGTGTTCGGTGGTGGGCCGGTGGGGCACCACAGTCCTCAGTGTGTCCATGCTGCTGCTGCTGCTGCTCTTCTCCTGGAAGACCGTCCAGCAGAACAACGTGTGGCTCTCCAGGGAGGCGCTCTTTCGGTGAGTGTGTGTACTTGTGTTGTTTCTGCTGTGTGACATGAATACATGTACAAAGTCACATCGTGACAACACAGATGTTGTGTTCCAGAAGACATCCTTCCCTCAGTACACTCACTAAAAGATCTCTTCCATGACAGCCGTGTTGTTTCAGATCACTGCTGTTCTGGACTGACAGGAAGTGACCTCATCATGTGACCACATCGCCCTCCAAAATATCTACAGCTTTAATTATTTTACCCAGAAATCAGTGTGTTTTTGTGTCCTCTGTTTAACACTCAATAAACACACTGATTCTTCTGTCCAGCAGCAGCAGTGGAGAACAAACACTTTGTGTTCAGGAACAGCTGCAGCTTCCTCACACGCTTTTAATTTGAAAATCCTTTACGTTGGTGGCCCCGCCCCTTCCTCCATGGAGCCAAGATGGCGACCGTTTAGGGTGGAAAGTGTCCAACACCTGGTTTCTGTCAGGTTCTGTCAGTCCTCTGAAGTGATGGAAAAGTGAAGGTCTTCTTTAAACTGACCTCATGCCTCCTCCTTCCCCTCCCCCACTCTCCTCTCCTCTCCTCTCCTCTCCTCTCCTCTCCTATCCCTCCTCGTTACAGCTCTGGTATCCAGACTCTGCCTCACAACGCCAAAGTTCACTACAACTACGCCAACTTCCTGAAGGACAGCGGCCGTCACCAGGAGGCCATCCACCACTACACCACCGCCCTCAGGTGAGAACTGAAGCTACCTGTATGTGTTCTAGTAGAACAGTTCTATCAGGTTCCTGTTGACGTTCTGCAGAGCAGACTGACTCTAACAGCAGGAGACACTCAGACAGGATGAAGACCGTGTGTAGATTCTTCAGAAATACTGAAGGTAAATCTACTCTGCAGTGAAAAAAGACTGAAGGAGAATCAACCAGACTCCACCTGAGAAGATGAAAACAAGATCTGTGGGTTCACAGAGAAATTTAAAAGTCGAACTTAGAAAAAAAAAAAGCTGAGGCAGATTGACACGATATCAGTTGTGTATGATGTTGTCATGTCAGATGCATGTCTTCAGATATTTGGATTAATACCAAACGTCCAGATACATCAACACTGAGAGAGATTGGAACAATATCTGCATGTATGCATGCATACGTATATCACTAGATGAGCTTTAAATGTCACAATAGTTTCAAACTGAGTGAGACACGTTGGGTTTGTGAACTCGTGTTGAGTTGATGTAAATGAGTTGTGAGATTGGAGCTGTGATCAGACGTTTTCACTGCAAAGAGTGAATATGAAAACACTTTTACAGCTGCTTAACTCAGGTCGGACAAAAGATGGAGACACAATGTTCTGGTTGTGCAACAACATTTTGAGAACAAGAAGTCTGACTGGATATAAAACACAGACTGGATATAAAACTACAGACTGGATATAAAACACAGACTGGATATAAAACTACAGACTGGATATAAAACTACAGACTGGATATAAAACTACAGACTGGATATAAAACACAGACTGGATATAAAACTACAGACTGGATATAAAACACAGACTGGATATAAAACTACAGTCTGGATATAAAACTACAGACTGGATATAAAACCACAGACTGGATATAAAACACAGACTGGATATAAAACTACAGACTGGATATAAAACCACAGACTGGATATAAAACTACAGACCGGATATAAAACCACAGACTGGATATAAAACCACAGACTGGATATAAAACTACAGACTGGATATAAAACTACAGACCGGATATAAAACCACAGACTGGATATAAAATCACAGACTGGATATAAAAATACAGACTAGATATAAAACTACAGACTGGATATAAAACTACAGACTGGATATAAAAGAGTTCATAGCTTCAGGTCTGTAAAGTGGTTCTGATCCAGAAGTGTCTTCAGCTGCAATACCAGCGAGTGCCACTAGAGGTCGGCTCCAAAAAGCCTCCGGCTCCATAGACTCCCATTCAACTTCTCTCATCAAATCCAAAGTGAATAAAATGTGTCCATCAGTTATCTCGGTGTTGTTAGCTAAAGTCACTCCTTCTTATTAGTTTTCTGGAGGTCCATCTGAAAATAATCCCTCATTCATTAGAAAAGAAGATTCAAGAAGACCTGTTTTTGGGGGCGTGTCTGTTTGATTGACAGGCCTGTGGTGCAGTCAGGTTACAGCTATCGGTGGGCGGGACGTAGTATCGTCAGGTTTCCGATCAGATTGGTCAGATCCACCGCTGGCTCCTCCCCCAGCTCGTCCAAATATGGTCACTTCCTGCTCCAAACCACTCCGAACTAACAAGATGGTGACGGACAGAATCTGAACTGGAGGATTCATAACGTTCACAAACCAACGATGACATCACTGATGGATGATGACATCACTGATGGTTGATGACCTCACTGATGGTTGATGACATCACTGATGGATGACCCATTTGGTGAAGTCGGGTCTCTTTTGGTCCTTTTTGGTCGCTCCGAGCACCCGTACCGTAACTCCACGAATCGTCACGCATTTTCAAATTCTGGCGGCAGCTAGCTGGACCGGTTTGGTTTTAACACACGACACGGTGCTAAAATTCAGGTGGAGACTAGAAATCCTCTCTGTTGCTAGGTGGTTGCTAAGGGTCGGACTACTTCCTGGAGTAGTAAACATTACATACGTTACATTACATTAAGTTTAACTGTTGGTCTGCAGGAAGAGGACATGGAAACCTGGTTGTGAAGGTTGTGGATCCTCCTCTGGTCTCTCAGCTCTGCAAACTGCTGATGAAGCAGCTCTCAGTGAATTGTTCATTGCTGGTTCCTTATTCTGCTCCTGAAACACCATGAGCACATGGAACTGGGTTACCGTAGCGACAGAAAAGTGCATCGCTGCCTCTGGTGTCCTGTCAGGCTCGTGTCACCATTATGGGCTCTAACTATAAAAGTGTATTTCAATTACAGGGAGGTCTTTTGTGGTGGTGATGGAGAGCAGCAGTAAATGTCAGCGGAGAGGCTGCTGGCTGCAGCTTCACTCTCGGCTGATTTATCTGCACCATTTACTCTGGAGATTATCCTTATCACTGAGACAAGCCACTTATTCCAATCAACATGATGTTCTTCCCTCTGGAAGAAGAGAGTCAGCCTACTGCTGTAGACGAGCTTCAAGCCAAGATGATGTATCCATTATCAGAAAATAAAAATATAACTGCTTCATTCTGCTTCAGCTGCTTGGTTTACTTTAATAATAATAATTTAATTTTTCATGTAACGTATGAATAAAAGGCCAGTTTATGTGTTGTTGACCATATACCATCCAAAAGTCTGAGACCACTTCACAAATGTGTCATATTTTCATGTAAACCTTTCATGCAAAGGTAAAATATGAAAACTAAATAAATAAAATAAAGGTAATTAAAAAGTCTGAGGATTTAGAAACATTTAAAACCACAAGAAGTTCTGAGCTGTAAAATGAAGAAGAAATATTTCAGATTTTGCAGGATCTACACAGTCAGGTTTAATCAGACCCAGATTCACTGTGACATAACGTGTCTCTAACCAATCAGCATTGACCTTCTTATACTGTATGTTGTGTGCTGAAACTCTTCCACCGCTGCCATCAACCTGATTTGTATTTAACTTTAGGAAATTATCAGTCAACCAAAGCTTGATGGCCATCAAACAATTATTTAAATCATTAACTTTATAAAACAGTAAATGTCAGCAAAGTAGCTTCACGTAACTGAATGTCATCAGCATAGAAATGATAAGAAATAAGTTACATTAGTAATTATCTGCCTAAGAGGTAGAGATGTAGAAGCAGAGCAGTTTCAGTCGAAGCGTTTATGAAAAGATGAATTCTTTGTGGCAGAATGTCTCAGAGAAGTTCATTAAACAGCCCAACTGATGTCTCCACATCATTACACCTGGACTCTGATCTAACATCAGATACACGTGAGAAACATCCCGACCATCTCTACGTCTTCCTGTCGGAGGTGTTGTGGTGAAAGAACTTCAGCAGTTTTAGGAGGTTTCAGTCCTGAGTTTTGACTTTTGGTTTGAAATGTTCAGTTTACATTTGGTTCACAGCTGAACTTTAAAACTGCATAAACTGGGAGGTTTTTGGTGACATAGTAAGAAAACGATGACACATCTGACGTATTTATACTTCATTAAGTTGTATTTTTACCAGCTGCTCTCTAACTGTGTCGCTGTGCTGTTTGGTGCTCAGCGGTGGTTTTGAGGTTCTTCTCTCTAAAACATGCTGGCAGATCAAACAATGAGCTGAACGAGTCTAAAACAGAACAACACACCTTTCACACAACTCTCCTTCTCTGAAACGACCTTCTGACTAAACGTGTTTGGTTCCAGCACAGATGCATCATTTTTTAAGATTAAGAATTCAGGTTGTTTTATTTAAAAGTCTTTTTAAAACTGCAAACATCTGACCTTTGCTGGAGTCATAGTGTACACATTTGCACAGTTGATGCTTGTTACACATTTTTTTCTTGGACAATGATGCTGCCATCAATTTCAAAATGAGCATTTCATCTTTTATAAAACAATAACATTTCTCAGTTTCAACATCTGATATGTTGTCTTTGGTCTATCTTCAATTAAACATGAGTTTACATGACTTACAAATCATCACATTCAGTTTTTATTTACATTTTACACAACGTCACTATATTTTTGTAAACAAGGTTGTACAATATGATGCATACTTATTTGTATATTATCTTATCTTGTGTTATTATTTCTTCCTCCTCATGCTTCTCCAGGTCTTCATGTCCTATAAATCATATCTCCTCTTAAATACTGTGTTTAAATGATTCAATGGTTTGATGTTTAATGTAATGTAATGTACGCAAACTAAAAACACACCTCTTCAGACTTTACCTTGAATAGTAGAACTTTAGTATCTTAACATAGAACTTACTGATAGAACTTTGTAGTTTGGCTTTCTGGAAGAAATTGTATTTTCTTGATTCTTTTTGTTCTGGTTTTGTACCCTCATGGTTGAAATGAACTTATTGCAAGTCGCTTTGGATAAAAGAGTCAGATAAATGAAATGTAATGTAATAATGTAATGATGACAGTAAAGTTGCATTATGTTATTACAGTTTAGGATTCAAATTTGTTCTTGTTTCAAATGAACAAATAGAGAATAAAAGGTGTCCTGTGTTCAGGTTATACCCCCGTCACGCCAGCGCCATGAACAACCTGGGCACTCTGACTCGCAGCCCTGAGGAGGCGGAGCGTTACTACAGGAAGGCGCTGGACACCAACCCTCAGCACAACCGGGCTCTGTTCAACCTGGGAAACCTGCTGAAGTAAGACACTCACTCTGAGAGGCTGTTAGAGACGCGATGCACGCTGACACGCTTTTACTCACACAACAAAGAGACGCTTCCTGTGAGCTGTGACTGAAGCTGAGGACGCTGCTCACCGCTGCTACATCTGATCGGGGTGTTTGGAACCGTGGAGCAGTTTCCAGAGGAAAGTCTGTTTTCCAACTCTCCAAAAAAACTCCACAAACTGGCAGCAGCCCTCCCAGCTGGAGGCTGCCGTCATGTTCCAGCAGCACTTTACTGTTTCTAAAAAAGTACTATTTTCCCTTAAAATGATCCAACCAGAAGAAACAGCTCCTGTCAGTTTGTGACTGAAAAACAAGATGTGAAGACGGAGGAGAGTTAATGATCCCTCTCAGAAACACGTCAAGGTCAGATTAGAGAATAAAGCATAAAGCAGGTGACACAATCCTCCCAACATGTTGTCATTACATAGGTAGGTAGGTTAGGTAGTTACTTTATTAATCCCCGAGGGGAAATTTTTTCGCGACAGCAGCATACAGAAGCAATAAGATAGTAATAGAAATAATAGAATAATAGAATAGAATAGAATAGAATAGAATAGAATAGAATAGAATAGAATAGAATAGAATAGAATAGAATAGAATAGAATAGAATAATAGAAAAGCAATAAAATAGCAGCAAAAAATATAAAATGCACAGTATATACAGTACATTATATATCTATATATTATATACAAACAAACCAAGAAACACAGTCAACAGTGTTATTGTACTATGATGGATTTTGCCAGAGGTGAGTTATTGTACAGTCTTATTGCAGTGGGCAGTAATGATCTCCTGTATCTGGAATGATCTCCTGTATCTGGAATGATCTCCTGTATCTGGAATGATCTCCTGTATCAGGAATGATCTCCTGTATCTGGAATGATCTCCTGTATCTGGAATGATCTCCTGTATCAGGAATGATCTCCTGTATCAGGAATGATCTCCTGTATCTGGAATGATCTCCTGTATCAGGAATGATCTCCTGTATCTGGAATGATCTCCTGTATCTGTCCTTGTGACAGCGGAGCTGGAGGAATCTTTTAGAGAAAGTGCTCCTCTGTCCCTGCAGCAGGTGGAGAGGGTGGTCAGGATTATCCAATATGGATAATAGTTTGATCAGCGTCCTCCTCTCCACCACCTTTTCCAGACTATCTAGTTTGTAGCCGATGATGGAGCCGGCCTTCTTAACCAGTTTGTTAAGTTTGTTGGTGTCACCGGCTCCAATGCTGCTCCCCCAGCAGACTACTAGAAGTACAGTTCACTGTCCACAACAGATGGTAGAACATCTCCAACATCTCGCTGCACACATTGAAGGATCGAAGTTTCCTCAAGAAAAAGAGTCGACTCATCCCCTTCTTGTAGACAGCATTGATGTTGGTCTTCCAGTTCAGTCTGTTGTCATGGAGATACCAGGTACTTGTACTCCTCCACCATGTCCACCTCCTCTCCCAGAACTCTCAGCGGTTGTGGAGCCGTCGTCTTCCTCGTGAAGTCGACCACCATCTCTCTGGTCTTGGCCACGTTCAGGAGGAGGTGATTTCTACCCGCCCACTCCACAAAGTCCTCCTCTACTGCCCTGTACTCCTCCTCCCGTCCATCCCTTATACAACGTCCACTGACTCCTCCTCCCGTCCATCCTTTATACACCGTCCACTGACTCCTCCTCCCGTCCATCCCTTATACACCGACCACTGACTCCTCCTCCCGTCCATCCCTTATACACCGTCCACTGCAGAGTCATCAGAGAACTTCTGCAGATGTCTTGACTCTGAGTTGTTCTGGAAGTCAGTGGTGTAGAAGGTGAACAGGAAGGAGACAGAACAGTTCCCTGAGGAGCTCCAGTACCACTGACCACCGTATCAGACAGCACACTGCCCAGACGGACAAACTGTGGTCTGCCTGTCAGGTAGTCAGTGATCCAGGAGACGGTGGACATGTCCACCCCCACCACCCCACCCTCCACCACCCGCAGCTTCTCACTCAGCAGCAGTGGTTGGATGGTGTTGAATGCACTGGAGAAATCAAAGAAAGTGATTCTCACAGAGTCACCGGTTCCATCCAGGTGAGACTGAGCTCGTTGCAGCAGGTAGATGATGGCGTCGTCCACTCCCACACGAGGCTGGTACGCAAATTGCAGAGGGTCCAGAGAAGATTTCACCAGCGGCCTGAGGTGGGCCAAGACCAGCCTCTCCAGCACCTTCATCACATGAGATGTGAGGGCAACCGGTCGGTAGTCGTTGAGGCCAGATGGAGTCTTCTTCTTGGGGACAGGAACCAGGCAGGACGTCTTCCACAGCACCGGGACCTCCTCCTGCTTCAGGCTCAGGTTGAAGAGGTGTTGTAGGACCTCAGCCAGCTGGACGGCGCAGGTCTTCAGGACCACGGGGCTGATGCCGTCAGGTCCTGCAGCCTTGCGCTGGTGGAGTCTCTCCAGCTGTCTCCTAACCTGGCCAGTCGTCACAGAGAGGGGGGTGAGGGGTGTGGGGGGGTCGATGGAGGAAGAGCCCTTTGAGATTGAGGGCTCTATGGAGCTCACCAGGGGGGGGGCGGAGGGGGGAGGGGGGGAGGCAGCAGAGGTGTTTGGGAGGTGTAAGGTGTGGAGGAGACAGATGAGGGCGGTGAACTAAACCTGTTGAAGAAACAGTTTAGTTTATTGGACCTCTCCAGGTTCCCCCCGGTTGTTCCTCTCCAGGTTCCCCCTGGTTGTTCCTCTCCAGGTTCCCCCTGGTTGTTCCTCTCTTGGTTCCCCCCGGTTGTTCCTCTCCAGGTTCCCCCTGGTAGTTCCTCTCCAGGTTCCCCCTGGTTGTCTCTCTCGCCCCTTGAACCCAGTAATCTCCTTCATACCGGTCCACACCTCCCTCACGTTGTTCTGCTGGAGTTTGGCCTCCAGCTTCCTCCTGTAGGAGTCCTTGACCTCCCTCATCTTCTCCTTCAGGTGGCGCTGCACTCTCCTGAGCTCCTCCCTGTCCCCAGACCTGAAGGCTGCTTTCTTCTTATTAAGAAGCACCTTCAGGTCACTGGTGATCCACAGCTTGTTGTTGGGGAAGCAGTGTCCAGTCCGGGATGGTACGGTGGTGTGTTTACAGAATTTGATGTATTCTGTGATACAGTCCGTCCTGCTGTTGATGTCCTCCCCATGTGGTCCACACAGCACATCCCAGTCCGTGGACTCAAAGCAGTCCTGCAGGGCGTCTTTAGCCTCCTGTGTCCACCTCCTCACAGTCCTGGTGGTCACAGGCTGCCTCTGCACCAGGGGGACATACCTGGGAGTCAGCAGGACCAGGTTGTGGTCTGATCTACCAAAGGGGGGGAAGGGCAGTAGTACTGTATGCATCCATGACATTAGCATACAGTAAGTCCAGAGTTTTATTGTTCCGGGTGGGGCAGTTCACATACTGGTGAACAGTTGGCAGAACTTTATCCAGACTGGTTAAAGTCTCCAGTAACTAACAAAAATGCACCGGGATGCTGAGTCTGAAGTTTGGACACAGTGGAGTGGATGGTGTCCACTGCTGCCTCTACGTCAGCTGATGGAGGAACGTACACAGCGATAACAATGGCGGACGTGAACTCCCTCGGCAAATAATACGGGCGCATCCCCACGGCTAGAAGTTCAATGTCCGGGCTACAGAAACGTTCCTTCACACACACGTGGTCGGGATTGCACCACCTCTCATTCACATAGACTTCAATCCATCCACCTTTCTTCTTGCCTCTCCGAACAACGTCTCCGTCCCCCCGAACAGTCCTGAAGCCGGGTACGGCCGCGCTGTGGTCCGGGAGATGTGAGTGCAGCCACGTCTCGGTGAAACACATGATGCTGCACTCCCGGTACTCTCTCTGGGTCTTTACCAGCGCCGAGCTCGTCCGTCTTATTGGCCAACGACCTCACGTTCCCCATTAAGATCTCCGGTACCGATGGTTTATATCTCCTCCTCTTCGCCTTCAGTTTAGCTCCAGCTCTGTAACCCCGACGTCTTCTCCGAAGTTCGTCCAGGATTTCAGGCCTAGCTCCGGGCAGCAGCAGTAGAGGTCTACTCAGCACGATCAGCTGATCACGAGAGTAAACAATAACAATGCCCCCAACCAGAAAAGTGGAAAAATTACGGTCCATTGTCTGACCGTTAACTTAACACACGTGAAGAGAAGAAAACAACAACTCTGAAGAGAGAAGAAAGAAAGAAAACTACTTAAAACAAAACACACTCGGGGGGAGCTGCTGCAACAGACTGCCGCTAGCGCAGCGCCATCTTAGGCATTACATGCAGTTATTTGCGCCGGATGGCGTTCTGAAAACTCTCACACGAAATCCACAAGAAAAGCTGTAACAGAAAAACTACTCACGAAAGCAGCAGAAAGAAAAATATAGATTAAAATTATGAATATACACCTGCAGTCATTGAATATAATTTATCATCGGAGGCTTTATGGTCATTGTGCCTCCCTCTGAGGAAGCAGAGTTTTGGACTGAAAGCGTCATTCAGGCCGGATGTCAGTGCATCAGCTGAAGTAACCAGCTTCTTCTTCTCTGCCTGCCTGAAAAAACTCATTTTTCTGCTGTAAGACTGATCAGAGCTGAGAGAAAACCTGCTCACATCCACTCGTCAGGTCGGATTCTCCACACACTAATGATTCTGAACAAAAGAGGAAACTCTCTGTCCTGCTGTTGGAAATGAAGACCTGCTGAATATATTTCTGCTGGTGGATTCTGTTCAGGTGTGTGAGATGGAATGTGTGGTGGAGATTAAAGTGGAGATGGTCACACACACACACACACACACACACACACACACACACACACACACACACACACACACACACACACACACACACACACACACACACACACACACACACACACACACACACACACACACACACACACACACACACACAGAGCTGAGAGATGTTGAAACAACCTCGTCCTCCGGTGGAAGTGAATGTTCAGCTGAAGATGTGGTAACATTATTGGTACCGGAGTCACCGAAGCACCTGAGAGATGGTGAAAGAGGTCCGGTACCTCTGGACAGCTTCACTCTCACCTGCTCACATGTGGAGCTGTTTCAGTCCAACAGCGTGGACAACATCAATAACATGAAGTCCATTAATATGATTCAGTTCCCCCACCGATTGATTCACTGCTGCAGGTCCATGGGCTCTGTGATGATGATGATGATGATGATGATGATGATGATGATGATGATGATGATTGATTAGTAATGAAGATGATGGTCATGATAAAGATGAAAATAATGACGATAATAATGATGATGATGACAGTGATGATGATGGTGATGATTATGATGATGATGGTGATGATGATGATGATGATGTAGTGGTGATTATAATTATGATGGTGGTGGTTATGATGATTATGATTATGATACTGATCATAGTGATGGTGATGATTATAATTATGATGGTGGTGGTGATGATGATGGTGGTGATTATGGTGGTGATGATGATGATGATGATGATGATGATGATGATGATGATGATGTGGATGTGTTCCAGGTCTCAGGGGAAGGACAGAGATGCTGAGACTCTGCTGAAGGACTCCATTCGCTTTGGTCCACACTTCGCTGATGCTTACTCCAGTCTGGCTTCACTCTATGCTGAACAGGTGAAACACACACACACACACACACACACACACACACACACACACACACACACACACACACACACACACACACACACACACACACACACACACACACACACACACACACACACACACACACACACACACACACACACGTATGCACCACATCGTACTGCTGCACCTCCAGAGGTTTTATTTGAACTCATCTATACTTCATCCATCAGATCAGCTGTGGCTGGTTTCTCTCTGCAGGCAGCTTCATGTTCTGTTGTACACACAGTGTGACCTCTGACCTCGGTCTGGTTCAGTCCTGGTTTTAATGATGCCTCCACCCCTTCATCCCCTCTCCTCCCCTCCCCCCTCTACTCTCCCACCCCCACAGAAACGCTTTGCTGAAGCCAAAGAAGTGTATCTGAAAGGAATAGAGAACTGTCCGGACAGCTCCGACCTGCACAACAACTACGGAGTGTTCCTGGTGGATACAGGTGAATTGAAACTATAGCACCTCTCTGGCCCAGGGCATGATGGGTAAACACAGGCTCCCATTAACACACACAGGCTGTATATCCAGCTGATGGAGGCTGTTTTAAGTGCCTGATGGTATTTAGATGGTGTAACTTTAGTTCTGTGATTGATTCTCACCTTCCAGGCATCTTTCGGGTCCTTTCAGATAATTCTAAAATTCACTTTCACTTGTCTTCATCATACTTGTTTCCTTATCGTTCCCTCCTTTCTTTCCTCTTCTCCAGGACAAGGGGAGCTGGCGGCCGCCCACTACCAGCAGGCAGTACGACTCAAACCAGCACATTACGTTGCCATGGTGAACCTCGGCCGTCTGCTGCGATCATCCAATGAGAACAAAGAAGCTGAGTCTTGGTACAAGAGGTAAGAAAAGTGTCATTATTGATGGAGCAAACTGTAAGATCAATGCTCTGTAGCTTATTGCAACCTTTAACCCCCAGAAGGAAAAGAAAAATGTGTTTCTTTTGTCACTCAGAAACATCTCAAAGATCCGATGTATTCAGTCATAACATTTTCAGGTCTCACTTTAGACTGAAAATATTAACTGTTGAAGGAGAAAAACGTCTTCAGGAAGAAAACCGTCCATCACGTCGTCCAACCACAGCAGGCTAGACACAATCTGGCCTAACAGCAGTCTTTATACTTTCACATTCTGTTTTCTGTTGGTTAGGGACCTTCTTGTGCTCTGAATGCTCAGAAACTAAATTAAATTTGACAGATTATTGACATCAAACTCCTGACAAGAAAGCAAACAAGTCCATTTAACCACAGACTGTTTATAAAAGAGTTCATAGCTTCAGGTCTGTAAAATGGTTCTGATCCAGAAGTGTCTTCAGCTGCAATACCAGCGAGTGCCACTAGAGGTCGGCTCCAAAAAGCCTGCGGCTCCATAGACTCCCATTCAACTTCTCTCATCAAATCCAAAGTGAATAAAATGTGTCCATCAGTTATCTCGGTGTTGTTAGCTAAAGTCACTCCTTCTTATTAGTTTTCTGGAGGTCCATCTGAAAATAATCCCTCATTCATTAGAAAAGAAGATTCAAGAAGACCTGTTTTTGGGGGGCGTGTCTGTTTGATTGACAGGCCTGTGGTGCAGTCAGGTTACAGCTATCGGTGGGCGGGACGTAGTATCGTCAGGTTTCCGATCAGATCGGTCAGATCCACCGCTGGCTCCTCCCCCAGCTCGTCCAAATATGGTCACTTCCTGCTCCAAACCGCTCCGAACTAACAAGATGGTGACGGACAGAATCTGAACTGGAGGATTCATAACGTTCATGAACCAACGATGACATCACTGATGGTTGATGACATCACTGATGGTTGATGACCTCACTGATGGATGATGACATCACTGATGGTGGATGACATCACTGATGGATGATACCTGACATTTACCAGAATGTTGGTGCTATCCTTTGAAGTGAAATCTGACCTGGTTTAAGATTCCACTTGTAATAGTTCTAAATCAATCGATGTTTACCTGATAAATTCTGAATGCAATTGTTATTTCAGTAGCAGAAGTCATGAACTGTTAAGAAAAGTCTTACTTCAGTTGATAATTTACAGATAACATCAATATCTCTATAGTGTTTTAAACATACAGATGAAGTTTGATAAAAACTTCTGAGCTGTGAAAGAAGAAGATATGTTTGCAATTCTGCACTTTATCTGGTTATAAATCAGTGTAGTTGTCTCATTACTGACAGATGTGATTGGTTGATGAGCATGTTGTCATACAACTTCAGGTCTGCTCTGTTCATGGTGTGCATGTGAGCAGCTCGTGCAAGTCGGAAGCTTTAAGGGACATTAATAATGCACAGTATGCTCTTTATGATTTGATAGAACTTGATTTTGAACCCTACCCACGACTCTCCTGGGACCCTTCAGGCCCTCTGGGTGGTTAAGAACTGCAAGTTTACAGCAGTTATGTGTAGAAAGCATTATTTAGTCAGTGCATGTAGTGCCTCTGTCACCAGGTCACCGTTTGTATGCAGACACACAGTCGGCTAAGCAGCTTGGGACTAAAACCTACAAACGGTTCTACACTACCTCCACGGAAAGCCAGCCTCCTGACCTCTGACCTCTGCCCACAGGGCGCTGCAGGTGACGAGGAAGGTGGACATCTTGACTCCACTAGGAGCGCTGTATTACAACACAGGTCGCTACGAGGAGGCGCTACAGGTGTACAGAGAGGCGGCCGCTCTGCAGCCGGACAGCACCGACATCTGGCTGGCTCTGGTGAGGAGACACAATTCAATTCAATTCAATTCAATTCAATTCAATTCAATTCAATTTATAAAGCGCCAAATCACAACTTAGGTTATTTCATGGCACTTAACACATTAAAGTCGTTACAGCAAGACTTTACAATATTATACAGAGAAACCAACAATTCAACAATTCCCACATAAACTAGGAGGAAAAAACTCCTCTTTAAGGGAGAAAAACCTCCAACAGAGGGAAAAAAAACCTCCCTTTAACAGGAAGAAACCTCCAACAGAACCAGGATCAGAGGTGGGCTCAGAAGTGGGCGGAGCCTCTGTTAACAGAACCAGGATCAGAGGTGGGCGGAGCATCTGTTAACAGAACCGGGATCAGAGGTGGGCGGGGCATCTGTTAACAGAACCAGGATCAGAGGTGGGCAGAGCCTCTGTTAACAGAACCAGGATCAGAGGTGGGCGGGGCATCTGTTAACAGAACCGGGATCAGAGGTGGGCGGAGCCTCTGTTATCAGAACCAGGATCAGAGGTGGGCGGGGCATCTGTTAACAGAACCGGGATCAGAGGTGGGCGGAGCATCTGTTAACAGAACCAGGATCAGAGGTGGGCGGAGCATCTGTTATCAGAACCAGGCTCAGAGGTGGGTGGCCATCTGCCTCGACTGGTTGGGGTGAGAGGAGAGCAGAGAGAGAAAAGGACAGCATAGAGATAGAAGAGAAGAACTGTTGGTGGAGACGAGAAGCGCAGATCAGAGACATGCAGCTCCATGACGGGACATCTGGAAAAGAAAGAACAGAAACTACACGAGTGAAGGAACTGAATGGAGACAACAGACAATAAGAAGAAACTATGGGAGAGAAGAAGATGGTGAGGTATGAGTCAGTTAAAGAGTAGGAGGAAAGAAAAGAAGCTCAGCATGTAACGAAGTCCTCCAGCAGCATCGGCCTATAAAGCATAACTAAGGGTTGGTTCAGGTCTACCTGAGCCAGCCCTAACTATAGGCTTTATCAAGAAGGAACGTTTTGAGTCTAATCTTAAAGCTAGAGAGGGTTTCTGCCCCTCCAACACAAACTGGGAGCTGGTTCCACAGGGGAGGAGCCTGAAAACTGAAGCTCCGCCTCCCATTCTACTTCTGTAAACTCTAGGAACCACAAGTAGACCAGCGTACTGAGAGAGAAGTGCTCTGCTAGGATTATATGGTTCTATAAGATCTCTAAGATCACACACATCAATGAAACGTGGCAGGCCGGACAACTTGGTGTGTGTGTGTGTTATGGGAAAGCTGCCACAGCCTGGATATTCACCACATTTCCTGTGTTTCTCCTTGCACACACTCAGGCTCAGGTGTTAGCCATGGCCGGTCGCACCAAAGAGGCAGAGAAGATGACCCTGGACATCATATCCAGAGAGGGCAGCTGCATCGAATGTTACCGCCTCCTGTCTGCCATCTACAGCAAGCGGGGCAACTACACTCAGGTGTGTGTGTGTGTGTGTGTGTGTGTGTGTGTGTGTGTGTGTGTGTGTGTGTGTGTGTGTGTGTGTGTGTGTGTGTGTGTGTGTGTGTGTGTGTGTGTGTGTGGAGGTGGGGCGGGGGCTTTCATGCCCATTGGTCAGGCTAAAAACATCACACAACGTGTTCAAACAATCACAGTCAGCAGTGATAAACTCTCTGCAGGAGACGGCTTCCGTTCTAACAGTTGCCGTGGAAACAAATCACCGGCAGAGCGGTGGCCATTTTCTTGTCGAGCAGCTGCCACTCATCCTCACCGCTCTGCTCCATCACCACCATCAGCACCGGTGTTATCTGTCTTTCACTTCCACACAGAATAGGACTCCTGTGTTTCCACTAAGGTCCAGAGTACAGTATGATAAAATGGTATTGATGGACATTATTGTTTCGACTCTGCTGTAATGCTAACACAAAGAGATGAACTACTTCCTGCCACAAAACAACAAGTTGACAGTCACAGTTCTTCAGTTCTTTCCGTGCTGTCCGTCAGTGCAACTGTGATGGAGCTGACGCTGCAGTTTGAATAAAGCGCAGGAATAGATGATGATGTTCCTGTTGTTGCTCTGCAGCCTCGCTACCTCATTTCAATATGGCAGGAAGTGAAGGTGCTTCAAATTCTGCTCTGAACCAGAAATACAGCAGGACCCGCGGCGCTGTCTGTCCATGTGTAGCATGTGTGTGCTAACTGACTGTGTGTCCGTGCCAGGCTCTGGATGCTCTGGACCGGGCCCTGCAGCAGAATCCCAGTGATCTGACTGTGAGAGCAGAGCTACATTTCTCCAAAGGAAACCAACTGAGAGAGATGAACCAGCTGGACCGGGCCTTCGAGGTACTGCTGTCTCCTTCTGTCTCCGTCTCATCGACCACCCGTCTTTACCATGTTTTTCTCTGCTTCTATAGATTTTCTGCAGCAGCTGATCGGGACTGTGGCTCCCCGATAGATTTTGTAGAGGAAACTAATATTAGGAAACATAGAAGCAAATTAAAACTGCAAGCAGTGATATGCCGGCTCCCCGACGTGCAGCACGCGAGGGTCCACATATTCCCACTTGCAATTAAAAAAAAATTCTCGATCTCGTTCCTTATTCTTCTTCTTCAAAAAAAAAAAAAAAAAAATCTATTTTGGCGGCTTTAACATCTTCAAAAACTCATGAAAGTTGGTGCCTGACGCATGTGCAAAGTTTCGTGAGGTTTGGAGCATCGTTTGACCTTAAACATCAACTTCCTGTCACGGCCAAACATCATACTTAGCCGCATCGTCCTGGTTATACTATTTACTATATATAATATAATATATAATATATACTACATACTATTTACAAAAATGCTTTGGGTCACTTTTTGGACGACATGCCGACATGTATGACTTTTTTTATATATATTTTGGATATGAAAAAAAAGGGTATAATATGTCATCTAAAATATGAAGACAAAGTCAGATGATACGATTCCAGCTTGAGACATTTATGTATTTGTCTCAAAAATTTAAAAAAAACTTAAGGGACAAAAAAAAGTCATACCTATAGCCTTACGTTTTTTGGGGGTTTTTTTCAGATGAAAAAAAAGTCATAGTATAGCGGCGTCGTAGACCACTGGACTATCTTGAGCGCTGAGGAACAAGTCGCAGCGGAGAAGTGTTTCACGGAGTTCAGAAAACGTATATCTACTGTCCAAAGAATGTCTGTGGCAATTTTGGTCACATTTGAATGACTATTTGTGGATGGTGGTATAGGTTGCAGTGAGTAGAAATCTTTCACCGGGAGAGACGTGATTGCCAACTTTCATGAGTTTTTGAGTATGATAAAGCGAAAAAATGTCCCCTTGTGGGATTAATAAAGTAACTATCTATCTATCTATCTATCTATCTATCTATCTATCTATCTATCTATCTATCTATCTATCTATCTATCTATCTATCTATCTATCTATCTATCTATCTAAAGCCTCCAAATAGTCAATTAATTTTGAGGAGAAAAGAATAATAATTCCTCGGCTAACAATAGGGCTTTTGCACCTTTGGTGCTCTGGCCCTAATTAAAACCCTGTTTTTTCAAAAAAAGGTTGGGACACTGTGTAATGTAAAAAAAAAAAAAAAACAGAATGCAATGATTTGCAAACAACATAAACCAATATTTAATAGAAAATAAACTAAAGACAAAATATCACGTTGAAACTGAGAAATGTTACTGTTTTATCAAAAATACATGGTCCTTTTGAATTTGATGTCAGCAAAATGTTTAAAAAAAAAAAGTTTGAGACAGGGTCAACAAAAGACTGAAAAAGTTGTGTAAACCTAAAAAAAAAAAACCACCTGATGGAACATCTCACAACTAATCAGGTTACCATGGCAACAGATCAGTAACATGATTGGATAGAAAAATATCATTTCAGAGAGGCAGAGTCTCTTAGCAGTGAAGATGGGGAGAGGTTCACCACTCTGAAAGACTGTTGGAAAATAGCGCAACAATCTAAGAATAATGTTCCTCAACGTAAAACTGCAAAGAATTAGTGGATTTCATCGTCTACGGTTCATAATATCATTAAAAGATTCAGAGAATCTGGAGAAATCTCTGAACACAAGGGACAAGGCTGGAAACCAATATTGGATGGTGGTGATCTTCGGGCCCTCAGGCAGCACTGCATTAAAAACACACTATTCTGGAGTGGAAATCACTGCATGGGCTCAGGAACACTTGTGAAAACCATCGTCTGTGAACACAGTTCATCGCTGTGTCCACAAATGATGTTAAAACTCTCCAAAGAAGAAACCAGATAGAAACATGATCCAGAAACACCGCCGCCTTCTCTGGACCGAGATCATTGAAGATGGACTGAGGTGAAGTGGACAACTGTCCTGAGGTCTGATGGATCACAATCTGAGATTCTGTTTGGAAATCATGGACGCTGCATCCTCCAGGTTAAAGAGGAGAGGGACCATCCAGCTTGTTATCAGCTCAGTTCTAAAGCCAGCATCTGTGATGGTACAGGGATGCATTAGTGCACATGGCATGGGTATTTGCATTTACATTTTACACAGCATCCCCATTTTGGAAACAATGTTGTATATGCACTGCTAATATCAAAGTGTGCTAAATTGATAACTCAGTGTCAGTAAAAACAAATCTAGTTTATTGACAAGTCCTTTTTATTATTACCATTTTGGACTTAAAGTCAATAAATCACTTAATTCTATCAACAAAACTGTCACTTAGAGCCATAAATCAAAAGAGTTCAGCTGAGTCTCTTTATAGTCGTGGATAGTTGTTCTACTTCATAAAGGAAGTCTAAATATATTGTATGTTTTGCTTTGCATGGATCCCCCGGCCCAGCAGTGGGTCACTGGACTCCCCCCCCCCCAGCCTTTAAGCCCTTAGGCTGCACCTGGCTTTCATTAACTATACCAGGGAGGAGGGTTTATATGCTCTGCTCAAACAGGAAGTCCACACTTCAAGCATATCAACATCTGTTTACTAGTCACAGGGCGTCCTGCCAAGGGCGTAGGTTTGGACATATTTTGTGAGAATGCACAGTTGTGTGTACGTGCACTTGTTCTTGTACACACACAGATACACACATGAATAGTTTAACCCTTAGAGCTGTTGGCTGTGTTCAAATTCCCACCTGAAAAACATCCCTAAACTCGGGCAGTAAGATCTCCACAGTGCTGCAGGGCTAAACTGAACAACCTTGAGCTCTGTGGATAAAAGGCACAAGACAGTTTTGAAATTTTATAAGTCTTCCTCCCCCATCACCAGGCCAGAGGGCGGTTTGGAAAACCCCAGCGTTTTCTACCTCTGTCTTATCAAAACTGTAAAAAATAGAGTAAAGAACAGCCTTCTAACACTGATGTTAATGAAACTCGGGGTGGGAATCACCAGAAGCCCTGAAATATGATGTGATCACCATACTTAACCCACGATATGATGCGATTTAAAACATTTTGCAACATGCTGAATATTGCATTGACACGTTAGAATATATTGCCATTTGTTACCTGTTTGTCAACCGCAAATTAAGTTATCAAAACAAAAGATAGTTTTTAGTCCATTCATTGATTCACTTCAATCATTTATATTTTTTCATTATTAAATTAATCATTTCATCTACACAACAAAATATTGTTACATGCTGTCTGTGAATTGATAGAACACTGCCACTGGAAAAACACAATGCAGGATGGATTTATTTCACACCTTTAATTGAAACTGTGAAATGAGATGTGTTTGTTCTTTGCTTTTTATGTTAACTCAGACTTCATGATAAAAACCCAGGAAAGTGGTGATAAAACTACTGCAATGTCCCAAACAGCCATTAAACTTAGACTTCCTCATGTTGCCTAGATAATGAAGCAAGAGAAAATATTCCACAGTCGACATTAGAGTTTAGAAATAACCGGTTAGCGTCAATTTAGCTCAAGCCAGTCTATTTTTGGAATTACCTCCTGAAAAATAAACACTGATTTAATCAGAAATAGCTCAAAATTAAAACTGCAAGCAGTGATGTACGGGCCCTCGCACTCCCGCACGCCGCCTCCCCAAAGCCGTCTCCCCAACGTGCAGCATGCGAGGGACCGCGTATCCCCACATAAAGTTGCTATTTTTGTCTCATTTCCTGTCTCCAGCAGGGGGCTCTGGCGAGCCGTTTGGCCACGCCCACTCGCAAAACACCTCACATGTATCGTCTCACCAAGCCGGATGTATGTGACACGTTTCGTGAGGTTTCAAGCATCCTTTGACCTTAAACATCAACTTCCTGTGTCACGGCGAGACATCAAACTTTGCCGCATCATCACGGTGACGCCCAGTGACAAAGTCAAACGAATGTCTCAATATATCATCAACTACATGTTTAGGTTATTGTGACCCGACTTTAGGTTCATGGGATCAACCAGCTCGACGTAGAATGTGAAAGTATGAAAAGTGTAATTTCCAGTGGCCAATAGGGGGCGCTAGGACTATGAGCGAATATTACCCCACAGAGGTCTTCAGGGCGGGGCTGTTATCATACCTGTGATGTTTGGAGAAGGTCGGTCCATGTACATAAGATTTAAAGAAACTCCTAGTTTCATGGTGAGACACTCAAAATGGCCGCCTCTCACGGGCACACACATCGATGAAAACGAATTATTTATACAACTTTTAATCCCAAACATGTTTTCTATCCATAGAACCTAAATTCAAGTCGGTCCGACAAAATCCCTCGGAGGAGTTTGACAAAGTACAATGTGTAAGAATCAGCCAAAATGGCGACTGAATTCAAAATGGTGGACTTCCTGTCGAGTTGACGTAACAGTGACTTTTTTGTGCATCTAGGTGTGATACACATGTCCACCGGATTTGGTGAATTTAGGTAAATGTGGCCGCCGGGGCATCTCTTTAGGGGGCGCTCTCGAGCCGTTTGGCCACGCCCACTCACGACTCCACTAGAATACAAAAATTTTCGCCAGGAGACAAATGTGTTTCCACTTTCATGAGTTTTTGAATATGATTAAAACCTCCAAAAAGGAAAATCACTTTACGTAAGGAGAAGAAGAACGACAATTCCTTCAGGAACAATAGAGCTTTCGCACCGATGCTCGGTGCTCGGGCCCTAATTAAACAACCTTGGGCTCCATAGATAATGAACATGTGGGTGAACTTTAAAATGCAATAAGTCTCTTTGTCTCCATCCTGAGGTCAGACTGAAAAACTGCAGCAAGAACAGAATTTTAATGTTTTTATAATGAAAACTGTAAATTGAGCATCATATATACGACTGGCTGGGGTTGTAGTTAAGGTGAGGTTCAGGTTAAAGTAAAGGGAAACCAATACTGACGGGGACCAGACTCGACTACTTCACCCTGAATCTACTACTGAGTCGTAGAATCTAACACCAACTCTTTTGTTTTAGTGCCATCGTCCTCTTTATATATAGTATCACAGCAAAGTGAGATAGCCACGCTTTGGCCTCTCTAGGCGTGACAGTTTCACGTTTTGTATGCGTGAAATTGCATACACTGCATACACATTTTGTATGCGTGAAACTTATATGCACATACATGTAATGTCACGTGGGATCATGTGACCAAGTACAAAGGAAATTTTTCGGCTTCCCTATGCGGAAGGCAGAGGTTCAAATCCAGGAAGTGACAACGTTGTTCTTGAGTTGTTCTTTTTTGTCACAAATCCTAACCATGTTGTTTTTCCTAAAAGTTTCATTTTCCTGTAAATCACATGGCTGTGTGCATGCAGTAGGTTTCATTTTCGTCCATTACAGGAAAATGTGAAACTTTCACGCCTAGAGAGACCAAAGCGTTGCTATCTCACGCTTTGCCATGATTCATGGTTGGCTACTTGCTGGAATGGTCGGCAAAGTTAAAGCTCTAGAGTGGCTTTTCCATCAGCCTCACTGTCATGTTCAGCCACTCCTCAGTCCTTACTCCACCAGTCGCGTCAGTAGACTCCTATGTAACGTAAATAATGTTTACTACCCCTTAGCAACCACCTAGCAACAGAGACGATTTCTAGTCTCCAACTGAATAAATACAGAACATAGAAACATTAAACTGATCAGCCAGTTCAGTCTGGTTGGGACAAAGATATCTGATGAACAAAGATATCTGATGAACAAAGATGTGATGAACAAAGATACCTGATGAACAAAGATATCTGATGAACAAAGATATCTGGTGAACAAAGATATCTGATGAACAAAGATATCCATGTTCTCATGTGTTTTTAACATTTTAGCTCCGTGTCATGTGTTCAAACCAAACCGGTCCAGCTAGCCTCCGCTAGGACTGTAAGTGTGTGACTATCCGTGGTGTTACGGTACGGGTGCTCAGAGCGACCAAAAAGGACCAAAAGTGTCAGGATCCCTGTCTGACCCTGTGTTCTGACCTTTGTTCCCAGACCTCCTTTCCTCATGTGTCCGGTCATTCCCCGGTGTATTTGTTGTTGTTTGCCATGTGCTTGTGTTTTGTTCTGTGTCCTCCTCTGCCCGCCTCCATTCACCACTCATGGCCACGCCCCTCTTCATTCTGAGCAGCTGCCACCAATCCAGCTGATCACCTGCAGGTTCCTCATCCCACTAATCACCTCCCGATACTATATCAACCCTGGTCCTGCAGTCCTGAGGTGTCGGTCCATACTCTCAGCTACGTCCACTCACCCGCAACCTGTTGCCAGTACTACCAGCCATCTGTCCGTTCCGTTCCGTCGACATGCCGTGGACCACACACCTCATCCTGCCTGCTACCCTGTGTCACAGTGGATCCAGCCTTCCCTCTTGTGTCGGACCTCGGGAAACCACACAGTGAACCTGCTCCCAGTTCTCGTTAGGATTCCTGGTGTCTGCCTGCCTGCCTGCCTGCCTGCCTGTCTGCCTGCCTGCCTGTCTGCCTGCCTGCCTGCCTGCCTGCCTGCCTGCCTGCCTGCCTGCCTGCCTGCCGTGTCTATGGCTCCCACCTCATCCTGCAAGGACCAGAGCTGAGTGCGTGGTCGCACCAGCTGCCCCCCCCCGTGTTTGTTTCTTTCACCAAATGGGTCATTTAATAGACCTATAACAAGTAGAAACTACATATTACTTTTTATATGAAATTATATTCTAATTGTATTTTCCCATTGAGGAGGTGGAGAGATATTTCTGGTGATAAGCAGGATGTGATGTCATGATGATTTGAGCACGTTTCAAATGTACAGTTGACCAATCAGATCTCTGGGTCAGAACTACTGGTTGGATTACTGCAGTTCAACAGTTTGTAAGAAAAGTATAACAACACAAGAACCATTTACAGATCCACAAACTGTCAGACGGGAAAATTTTCCCTCTGAGGGATTAATAAAGTATATATCTATCTATCTATGTCTCGGCCTGCTGGCCTCCACTGAATAACACGTCCCACACCGAACAGCTCACAAAGGAGGTTTCAGGAAGGCGCTCCTCCTGTACAGGAAGCTTTGATTGACCTCCTGAGAAAAAGGCTTGAGAGAAGAGAAAGTAAACAACCCTGAGAGATCTCTGAGCGCTCGGCTGGAAACACTGATGTAGTGGAAAGAAGGAAGAGCCGAGGAGGTCGTCTCAGGTCACCGCAGCTTTAACGAGAGCTGTGTTTGTGCAGGAAAACCTTGTTAGCTGACGCAGATGCTGTTGTGATGTGTTATCTCAGTGGCATTATCAGAGTTTCTGAAGGAGACAACAAACACGAGGCGAAGCAGCCTGTGAAACTGTTTAAAGTGTAGTTTCAAGATGGTTTATTTTCAGGCTTTTTCTTGTCTCAAGTGTGCCAGATCACAAAGTGTGATTCAAAGATTCACAGCTCTGCCCTGATAACTGCAGATAACAAGCATAAATAAATAAGTGAGTTTTTTTTTAAACTATAAACTACTTCTGTTTCTGTGTATTAAAAATGTCTTGAGTTTGAAAATAGAATTTCAGCAATTAGTTTAGATTTCAAGATGAACGAAGAGACCAACAATCCTCAACAAAGCCAAAATCAAAGAGCAAAGTGGCCAGAGAGCGAACAGTCCAAGTGGAGTTCTTTTTTAGTTTTTCCAGTATTTTAATTTAATTTGAATTCATATATGGTGTTTTAAAAATGAGGGCAGAGGATCTGGAGAATGATGCTGAGCTTTAGAGACTGAAAAAATCTGTCTCTTATTTGCAACTAACTGCACTGTAACTACTTTCTGCCATTTCAGTTGAATGTCTGAATTGTAAGAATAGTTTAAGCACCGAATGGTGCTCTCAGAATTAAATAAAAAAAAAGGTAAAGTCAGTAGCATGTGCACTTATTTTGATTTAAAATCATATTATCTAAGGAAGCAAGAACTTCCCATCACTTAATTTAAAGACTTGTGAAAATCAATTCACAGGAGGAATAAAAGTTATAAAAGGGAAATTAAAGAGATGAAATATGATTAAAGATGCTCTTAAATATATGCATTTATTTGGCTTCTGTGATAGTTTGTGGGAGACTGTGTCTGAGGATCGAAGATCCTCCCAGAGAACACGGAACAACAGCTCCTTTAAACAGAGACATGCAACTCTGTGCAGTGACAAACAACAGAGCCAGCCCCGTGTGGCCCTCAGTGGTATTACACTTTCCTGTACTTCTGCAACCAAAACTAGGATGTAAGGAAGGCCGCAGAGCTCCAGAGTTGGTGATGAATTCTCACTGAAAGTATTCATCTTTATTTTAGGGGTCATAACAAAAAGAAGGAAATATTTTAGAAACAAAACCACTTTTGAATGGGAGTCTATTGGAGTTTTTTTGGGAGCCAGCCCCTAGTGGCCCTCAGTGGTATTGCACATGTAAGAACTTCTGTATTGGCTTCATCCATTTTTACATATACTTGTTAGTAGTTATATAGTTCAATTCAATTCAATTCAATTTTATTTATATAGCACCAAATCACAACACAGGTTATTTCATGGCACTTAACACATTAAAGTCCTTCCAGCAGAACTTTACAACGTTATACAGAGAAACCAACAATTCAACAATTCAACAATTCAACAATTCATCAATTCAACAATTCAACAATTCCCACATAAACTAAGAGGGAAAAAAACTCTTAAGGGAGAAAAACCTCCAACAGAGGGAAGAAATCTCCCTTTAACAGGAAGAAACCTCCGACAGAACCAGGATCAGAAGTGGGCGGAGCATCTGTTAACAGAACCGGGATCAGAGGTGGGCGGAGCATCTGTTAACAGAACCAGGCTCAGAGGTGGGCGGCGCATCTGTTAACAGAACCAGGATCAGAGGTGGGCGGAGCATCTGTTAACAGAACCAGGATCAGAGGTGGGCGGCGCATCTGTTAACAGAACCGGGATCAGAGGTGGGCGGAGCATCTGTTAACAGAACCAGGATCAGAGGTGGGCGGAGCATCTGTTAACAGAACCAGACTCAGAGGTGGGCGGTCATCTGCCTCGAGTCTGCCTCGGAGTGAGAGGAGAGCAGAGAGAGAAAAGGACAGCATAGAGATAGAAGAGAAGAACTGTTGGTGGAAACAACAATCACAGAGCAGAGACATGCAGCTCCATGACGGGACATCTGGAAAAGAAAGAAGAGAAACTACACGAGCGAAGGAACTGAATGGAGACATCTGTTGCGGGACTTTGGTCACATGATCCTGCGTCACATGACATTTACATGCAAGCTTCTTGCTTTTAAAATGTGTAACTGTCACGCCTAGACAGGCCAAAATGTGCCTATTTCACACTTTGCCGTGATACTGGGTTGTGGAATCATGTAGCAGCAGCATCATATTACCAGTCAGCGGACCAGGTCCACTTTACTGTGGACTTCAGGTGCTGATTAACAAAAAGCAGTCAGTGCTGCTTATATGGAGGGTCTGTTTGAGACTGAGACACTTTCAACTAAATAAGGCCCACTAATGAAAATGGTTTGATTCAGATCAGGTTTTTTTATATCTAGTTACATTCATTGATGTTTGTGTGGTTGTAATCTAACACAGTGTTCACGTCTGTCTCCAGTGATCACCTCTATTCACTGTCAGTTTTTCCTTCTCTTTAGAGCTACAAGCTGGCTGTTGAACTCAAACCGGAGCAATCCCAGGCCTGGATGAACATGGGAGGGATTCAGCACATCAAGGTAGCAAAGAACAGTTCAAAGTCACAAAACAGCAGTACTAAAACCTAAACACATCTTTAGCCTCAGTTCTAGTTTTCCAACATTATTGGACCTTTTTGAGGTGATATTTTGCTAAAAATTTCCATATTCAGTTTAAACCAATCAGACATAAGAAAACAGGTCAGATGATTTGTCCTCATTACAAAATACATCCAAACCCAGGTGGGTGGTGTCAGGTGTGTCGATGTGCATGAAGTTTCTTTATAATCTCTGTCCCACACAGGTGAGCCACAACAATTTCAGTCGTAGTTCAGCCGACCAGCTGAGAAGACAATGGAGAAGCGCTGCAGGAACAATACAGAGTAGTTGCATGTAAAACAGCCAGAGTACTCAGATATATTTGAGACCAGCGTCTAAGTGAGAGAATGACAGAAGAAAGAGGCAGCTTGAGCAACAGGCTACTTTCAACTTAAAGTATGAAAACATTTCTGCAGAAAACATTTGAACAGTTGAGGATTTATTTATGTTAAGTGTCAAGTCTGTTTCAGTTCAGTTCAGTCTTATGTTTTTTACAAAATGAAATGCCAAGACGTGATGCTTTAACAGTGCAACCACTCTGGTGTACTCACACGATGGGAATGAAGGGTCCAAACATCACCTCGGTCCAACTCCTCTGGGTTTACTGGTGGCTCTCCATCTCATTCATCAAGGAGAATCCAAAATACAAAGGTACTTCCAGGGAATCTCTAAACTTATCCAAGACTCGGCCAAAAGTAATGAACTCCCGGTGAACACACCTCACAACAGGTCGAAAGCCGGGACTCCCCAACAAACAGAGGAAGCCCTTCAGATAAGAGGTGAAAGGTCATCAAAGACTCAAGTCCAGCGGCTGTCAGATTGTTATGTGACAGCAGCTGGACATAGATAGACTATGGCCTGAATAGAGAATCTTCAGACATTAAAGTTTTGTCACAATCTCTAAATCTATGATTTGTTAAGTTTGCTTACCGTTACGGTCAACAGCTGACAACAGCTGCTCAAACTTCAAACTCCATCTTGGAGTCACAATTCAGTCAAACAGTGGAACAGACACTTCCTGAATGTTGTTATCTCTGATTCCATCACAAACAAACTTCCACATATCCACTGAGTAATAAAAAGCAGGCGCTGTGTCACTCATTTTAAAGAGTTCTTCAGAGTTAAAGTGATCCAGTGAGAACGGTCTGTACATCCATGTTTACACTACAGACTGGAGTGACACAATTTATCAATATTAATTAGGTTAGGTTAGGTTATTAGGTTAGCTGTTTGAACAGTCTGGGAACTCGGCTCAGACAAAACTCTGGTCCCGCCCCTCCTTCACTGTGATTGGACGGCTGGTGACAATGACAAGCGCAGTGTTAACATTTTTAAATAATCGCCGAACCTTCAGCGTGCAGCGCAGAATAAACACTCAGCAACTCGTCAAGCTGTCATTAAAAACAGTTAAAAAAATATGCTGTGCTCAAGAAAAAAGACTTTGATGTGTGTGTGTGTGTGTGTGTGTGTGTGTCTGCAGGGTGACTATGCAGCAGCCAGGATGTACTACCAGCGGGCCCTGCTGCTGAGTCCTGGTTCCAAACTCCTGAAGGAGAACTTGGCCAAACTGGACCGTCTGGAGCGCAGACTGACCGGGGGAGCGTAGACCACCTCCGTCCCACTGATGCTGCATCTTCCTGGGTCAGAGGGTCAGGGCGCCACCCTCCCTCTGGAGCCCCAAACACCAGCCACCAGGCTGCTGGATAAAGAGACCTGGTTCACAGACAGCCTGCCGGAGTGGGAGCAGCGGGGGAGGGGGACGTGGTTAGAGGTGGACCAGCTGGAGTCACAGAGACTGATCAAGCCCCAGTCCACAAGCCTCTCCACGGGTCAGCAGAGAGCAGTGACCGGCTGGAGCTGCATCGCCCCGTCTGCATCAGCTTTACTCAACATGCTCATCAGCTGCAGACATGTGTTCCATTGATTTGTCATCATGTGAAGTCTTTTCCTTTAATCACAGATTTTATTCAGCCCTCTGCTCTGCCTTTGATAATTATTCATGTATTTACATTAGTGCAGTGAAAGTGTAGTTATCATGAAGTGAATGAATGCTGGAGGTCTTTGTGACCTTAAAGAACTGTATGTGTAACATAATGATCTGAAGTCAGAGGTCCACTCACCAGCTTCGGTCCTTCTTACTCTCTGTGGCATTTAGTGAAGGAAACCTGCCATCAATGGAGCAGGAAAGGTGTTTTGTTGTAAACATTAAGGAGCCTTAGTTATTACTATATTCTTGCATTAAGTCTATTTTAATACTCTAAAGTCAAGAGCAAGTCCTCAACCTGAAGGTTCATACGCTGCACAGAGTTACAGTTACCTGAGAGAACCAAACCACTGCAACCTGTAAACGAACCACTCTAAAAGCACACAGTCCACTTGTTATCACAGGGTGAAGCCTGATATCAGTGTAGACGGAGAGGACACATTAACAACACACTGCTTTTGGCAAACAACGGAAATATTCATATTTAAATTAATATTATTTAATCTGATTGAAAGGACAGTTTAAATAATCTACCACATGTGACACTTGTTTTTTGAACAGTGAGACCTACTGACCTCAACATGGTAATATCTAAAATTTACAGTATAATCTGAGGTATCATGTTTTATTTTTGTTGGTTGGCACCAACAATCAACCATCAGTGACGTCATCAACTATCAGTGATGTCATCATCCATCAGTGATGTCATCGTTGGTTCATGAACGTTATGAATCCTCCAGTTCAGATTCTGTCCGTCACCATCTTGTTAGTTCGGAGCGGTTTGGAGCAGGAAGTGACCATATTTGGACGAGCTGGGGGAGGAGCCAGAGGTGGATCTGACCGATCTGATCGGAAACCTGACGATACTACGTCCCGCCCACCGATAGCTGTAACCTGACTGCACCACAGGCCTGTCAATCAAACAGACACGCCCCCAAAAACAGGTCTTCTTGAATCTTCTTTTCTAATGAATGAGGGATTATTTTCAGATGGACCTCCAGAAAACTAATAAGAAGGAGTGACTTTAGCTAACAACACCGAGATAACTGATGGACACATTTTATTCACTTTGGATTTGATGAGAGAAGTTGAATGGGAGTCTATGGAGCCGGAGGCTTTTTGGAGCCGACCTCTAGTGGCACTCGCTGGTATTGCAGCTGAAGACACTTCTGGATCGGAACCATTTTACAGATCTGAAGCTACGAACTCTTTAACAAACCAGACGGGATGATGTGTCTCTGCTGGATGTTATAGAAGTTATTTAATTTCCTTGAATTCTGAATAATTCTCCAACAGTATAACATAAACCTTCTCAGCTGTAGAAGAGGAAACAGTTTCCTCATTTGAGAATGGAATTTCTTAAAATGTTCTGGGCTGACTGACCTTCATGTCCTAAAGTAATGATGGACTGTCGTTTCTCTTCATTAGGTTCAGTGGTTCTCGCCCGTAAAATAACCTGAAGTATCATCTTTTATCTTTCTGTTGGTTGGCGCTTCTGCATTTATTCAAAGCTTACTTGAATTAATGATTCTGATCTTTGATATATTGATTTCACCCACAATCGCAAATCACACGAGTGGATTTCTGGTTTGTGCAGTTTGTGACACCTTCTGTCTTTGGACCCTTGTTTCACAAAAACTCTTTAATTAAGAAAAGAAATTAAAGAAACATTGAAAAGAGCAAAAAAAAGATCCCAGTGGGACATTCAGGATAACAGTTTAAGTTTAGAAGATACACTGTTGAAAGCTCTGGAGAGGGAGTGAGTGTTCCTTTGAGTTTTTATGATTGTGTCACTCAGCGTTGCTCATAATGCCACTCTGCTGGAGGATGTTAGTGAATGTAAAAACTCTCTAATGAAGAAGATGTAATTAGACTGACGACAGCTGAGCCTCCTGAGATAAACTGACCTGTTTCCCTGAAGTGGCGACGAAACACGACCTGATGTCACAGGCCTTCTGCAGGTGTGATAAGCTAGTGTGTGTGTGTGTGTGTGTGTGTGTGTGTGTGTGTGTGTGTGTGTGTGTGTGTGTGTGTGTGTGTGTGTGTGCGTGCGTGCGCGTGCGTGCGTGCGTGCGTGTGTGTGTGTGTGTGTGTGTGCGTGCGTGCGTGTGTGCATGCGTGTGTGTGAGTGTCTGTGTGTGTGTGTGTGTGTGTCTGTGTGTGCGTGTGTGTGTGTGTGTGTGTGTGTGTGTGTGTGTGTGCGTGCGTGTGTGTGTGTGTGTGTGTGTGTGTGTGTGTGTGTGTGTGTGTGTGTGTGTGTGTGTGTGTGTGTGTGTGTGTGTGTGTGTGTGTGTGTGTGGCTTCAGGTGTACCATAAACCTCTGAAGTTTCTGTTTGGCTGCTCGTTGTGTTTCTTTGAGTGACGTTGATTGTGAACAGAATTTGTGGTGATCAAAAGGGATAAAAATGAAGTGACGAGTGCAATGACAATAAAAAAGTATATGTTTTATTAAATGATGTGTGGAGTTGTTTTTAAGTTGTTAAAAAATAGGTACAAGTTGTTTTTATTAAAAAACACTCCAGTATTTAATTTATTGTGTCGCAACCTTTCCTACAAGTCAGCAGGTACTGAGGAGTTAACCTTCTCAGATTGAGGACGCATCACAGCAGGTTTCCAAAGATATAAACACAACTGCTGTTACTGATATTATACTGAAGACCAAAAGATTCAAATAAACGATCAGTAGAAAGTAATGTTGCAATTCTATCTTTCACACCTCGTGACATGGAAGCCCTCCTCCTCCTCATCCTTCTCCACATCATCCTCCTCCACCTCCACCTCCTCCTCCTCCTCATCATCATCATCATCACGTCGTCTGCCTGCGTTTCTTGTAAGCGTCACCTGAAATTGTATCCATCATTCATGCCTTGTTTTTTTTCCCAAAAGTTAGAATTCAGCTTGCTTAATGCTGCTATTTCATACCAGTATATGAGATAACCTGTCTGCACCGACTGTCGCTCACGGCTTCAGTTTTCTTCTGTGCGAATACAGTCTGGAAACTGGGCTCGTATTAAGTGTTTGCAGCCACTCTGAAGGGCGGACCAATCAGTCCAGAGCTCCTGAATGGATGTTTTATCTAACAGTTACAGAGCAGCTCCCGCACAGAACAGAACCAGAACACATTCTGAAAAACATAACTGAAGCAGTGCTGATATCACAGCACAGGTTATCCTGCAATACTTTGGAATCAGTCACAGACGACCCAGCCAGTGAGTCATTCTCCTTTACCTTCAAGTGCATACAAATGGAAGTATCTATAAAATATATATCAGATCTTCTCTTTTGCCACAGGCCAAGGAGATGAGGAGGAGAGCCAGAGATTTCACCAGAGGAGACTAAAGGAGCCACACCTCAGAGACAGATGTCTGTAAGACCGAACAGTCAAAGATTGATAAAGAAACTGGGCTGTAATATTTACATCTTTTACTTTTTACATCACGAGTACAAACATGTCATTCTAAGTTTTAAGTGCTTAACCTCTTTAATTTTGTCATTACACTTTTTTTTGTTTACTTTTTTTTTTTGCTTTATTGAATTTATATAACAGAAACTAACATAAAAAGCACAAAACATTGTAAAGCCAGAGGGATAAAGATTTATACTAAAATCTTTAACCTAGTGCAAGCTAATACAGTTTGAATTGCTTTTTACTTTAGAGAGTGTAGAATACAGTGAATGTATTGCTTGAACTCTTTGTTGAAGGCGATAAATCTCAGCTTTGTACCTGGAAATCTACATTTATGGATATGACGTTATGGATATTATCATGTACACAAGTGTTTTTCTGTTCATTCGGGAGACAAAACAAAACATTCTTCCAAAATAAGAAATAACCATTTGTCAATATTTTCAGTAATGAAAGGTTTTCCAGAAATTCTTCACAAATGGGCTTTTGTCATTAAACTCCAGATCTTTTACAGCTCTATATTTATAAGGTCATTATGGGCAGTGTGGTGAATCGTTGAGCAGAACTGTTTATGGCAATATTGTTTTTTTACACGATTTTAGCATCAATGTGACACCTTGGCTTTGTAAGCCAATTCATTTTCTGAAGTAGCTAATCGTGTTTTTTTTTCCAGTTTGATTATTTTATCAATAAACAGTTTCTGAACTGATTTTCTATATACAAATTACTGTTCATTTACTCTTGAGGACTTTTCAAAATTTTTTGAAATAACGTTAGTTGAATTTCTAATGTTACTGTTAGACATAATATTTGGAAGAGTGTTCCTACTTTTTGGAAGTGATAAGGGCTTGGAGATAGCCAAATACGTTTCCATATTTCTTACACTGAGGTTGTTGCATTAATATCTTTGCATCGTTTAGACCATCATGTGCAAGTTAGTAAGTCAATGAACAAAACGGATGACTGCAGTATTGGATATTTTAGAATTTTGGCATCAGTCTCTAAAGCTTAATTTTTTAGGAATTAAAAACATAAGAGTATTACAATATGTATCTTTATTATCATGAACAGTTTTGTAAATTGTAACAGAAGGTTTTATCCATATTATCAACTTCTGTGATATTTCTGTTTCCTCAGAATGTTTGTCAAGGCCCTCGCACTCTTTTTGAATGTGTAGTATTTCTAATTACCAAACCATTTTTGGAGTAAATGTTTTATCGTCACTTTATTAAAGAGAAACTTGCATTTAAAGTGTCTGTCTTGATGTTTGTTTGTTTTTAATTTCAAAATGGGTATATTTAGCAATTTTGAGTTAAAGTTACTTCATACATTTTATGTAATCAGTTTATGAAAACTTTGTACTACACATACACTTTTGATTTGAAATTGATTAAAATTTTCATTATTGGGGAGTTTTTATAGCTTTGTTGAATTTAAAGACTTTACAAAAAGTGAAGACTATGATGGAGATTAAAAACATTTATTTTACTTGATATTATTTTGTATCTGTTACTTCAAGATACCTATCCATCCATCCATCCATTCATCCATCCATCCATCCATTCATCCATCATCCTCCGCTTATCCGGGTCAGGTCGCGGTGGCAGCAGGCCAAGCAAGCTGACCCAGACTTCCCTCCCCTGCAACACTTTCCAGCTCATGCTGGGGGATCCCGAGGCGTTCCCAGGCCAGCCGGGAGATATAATCCCTCCAGCGTGTCCTGGGTCTTCCCCGTGGTCTCCTGCCAGCTGGGCGTGCCCAGAAAACCTCCAGAGGGAGGCGCCCAGGAGGATCCTGATCAGATGCTGAACCACCTCAGCTGACTCCTTTCGACGCGAAGGAGTTGCGCCTCAACTCTAAGTTCCCTCCTGATGTCCGAACTCCTTACCCGATCTCTAAGGCTGAGCCCGGCCACCTACGGAGGAAACTCATTTCGGCCGCTTGTAGCGTTCTTTCAGTCACAACCCAGAGCTCGTGACCATCGGTGAGGGTCGGAACGTAGATCGCCTGGTAAACTGAGAGTTTCACCTTCCGGCTCAGCTCCCTTTTCACCAACACGGTCCAGTGCAGCGCCTGTTGAACTTTTGCAGCCACACCGATCCGGTGGTCGATCCCCCGCTCCATCCTCCCCTCACTCGTGAACAAGACCCAGAGATACTTAAACTCCTTCACTTGGGGCAGGAACTCTGTCCCCACCTGGAGGGAGCAATCCACCGGTTTCTAGCAGAGAACCATGGCCTCAGATTTGGAGGTGCTAACCCTCGTCCCCGCCACTTCACGCTCGGCTGCAAACCGCCCCAGTGAGTGCTGGAGGTCATTGTCTGAAGAGGTCAACAGGACCACATCGTCTGCAAACAGCAGAGATGTGATCTGGAGACCCCCGAACCCGACATGCTCCTCCCCCCGGCTGCGCCTAGATATCCTGTCCATGAAGGTCACAAATAGGATCGGTGACAAAGGACAGCCCTGGCAGAGGCCACGCCCACCGGAGGCCAACACACACTGGAAACAAGTCTGACTTATTGCAGAGGATACGAACACAGCTCCTACTGCGGTTGTACAGAGCCCGGATGGCCCGTTGCAACGGGTGCGGCACCCCATACTCATGCAGCACCCCCCACAAAAAACCCCGGGGGACCCGGTCGAAAGCCTTCTCCAAGTCCACAAAGCACATGTAGACTGGATGGGCAGACTCCCATTCACACTCAAGATACCTAGTAAAGACTCAATTAAAATGAGTAAAAGCTACTAAATTTTAAATGTTTCTGTAACTTAAAAAATTGCATTAGTTATTATATGTAGGCTCCTAAAGTCTTCAGCCCACTGCTCTACACTTCACTGCTGTGCTCAAAACAGTCAGCATCGAGAACAAATGCAAAATGTTGATTAAATATGCGCATGATGCTTCTGCTGTACTTGGAACCACCAAACTAAATTTGCAAGTGCCTCACATCCCTAACTGAGCCAACAGAAAATGTATCCGTTTCAGTATTGTGAAGGATCTTCGCAGTTCCACCCACCAGGCCTTCAGTTGGTGTTTAACGGACACCTAAACAAGAAAATCACTGGAGGGCTGTGAAACGCTGCAAGCACCGACAGAGAACATGCCAGAAATAAGGTTGGTCAGGGAAGGATGTGGTCCACAATATTATGAAAATGTCATGCAATGCATGTGCATGTGGTCAAAAATTTAATAAAAATAACAATATAGCAAGTGGTCAAAAATATGATGGAAAATGTCGTCCAAAATGTCATACTATATAGTATGTCGTCCTAAATTTCATAAAATGTCAAACGAAAATGACATTGTGAATATTTTGGATGAAATGGAATAAAATTGAAAATGGAATAAAATTGTCATAGTATGGTATGTCGTCCAAAATGTCAAAAAATAGGCGAAACTATAGTATGTCGTCGCAAAAAAGAAAAATCAGTCATAGTATGTTGTCCAAAATGTCAAAAAAAAAAATCGTAGGATAGCATGTCCTAAATTACATAAAATGTCATAAGAATGTCTTACTTAAAGCATGTGGTCATCAATGTAAAAAAACATGTCATAAAGCCACTAAAGGGTGGAACATGTAGTAAGTGGTTCAAATTGTGACAAAAATGGCGTGTGGTTCAAAATAGCATAAATATGTCATACAACAGCATTTTATCCAAACTATAAAAATTAAAATGCCCAAAATGTCAAAAAAATATCATTATATGGGATGTGGTCAAAATTGGACTCAGGACTCTGAATCCAGCGATCCGAGTTCAAATCTCGGTGGGACCTGATTTTGAGAGGGGATACCAGTGAAAGAAGACTGTCACCAGTGTAAGTCAATTTGCAAGACCAAAAACGTCTGAGTTTGAAAATGGTTTCCTTTTTTTACCTGTAGTGCTGTTTGAAGTCCAGCTGCCACCAAGATTTCAATTGGAGTCACTCTCCACAGTTGGGGAAAAGTTTCTTACATGGTCCGCACCGAGTCATTCAACGGCTTTCAAATTATTTCTAATAAACTTCAAATACCTCGTCTTCTCCATAGGATCAAGGAAACAACTGGGGTTCCATGGTGGAATGGTTAGCAGTCTGGACTTTGCCTCCACCGATCACATCTTGTCAACTCCTTCTTCTGCCGAATAGTTTCATGGAGGCTAAGGTCGGATGAAGAACAACCGATAAGGAGGATTTGTTGTCGGTGAAGGCCATGAGAATGTGCCAATAGTCTTCACATGAACCAAGATTTCAGACTTTGAAGCGCCTCTTCCATTAAACAAGACAGTCTACCGTTGTTGGCAGGATTTGAACCTACGCTGGGAGACCACAATGGAGTTCTAGTCCATCGCCTTAACCACTTGGCCACAACAACTACAGGACAGAGGCTGGTGGGGCGGGGCATGTCATGGCCACATCCAGAGATCTAGGTGGAGTGGTTCTTAACTACTCTCACCTTCGGAAATACATATTTCGTTGCTTATTATGCTCCGCCCCAAATATGGGAAATAAATAAAAGCTTAATTACTGCCATCAAAGAAACCCTCTGGAGATGCTGGGGATCGAACCCAGGGCCTCATACATGCAAAGCACGCGCTCCACCACTGAGCTACATCCCCTTCAGCAAGTCAGAAATAAACTGCACAGGAAAGTGTCACAGTACGATAAAATCTGGGAAATGTCTTCCAACCGATGAACTTTTGTCATTGCAGTATGTGTGGAGAGTCTCTGTCACTTTCAACAGGGGTTACGAGTCTTAATTTCATGATAAAGGACTGAAAGAACACATAGCATTGACAGTCTTTGACATGAAGAATGCCTCTGACGGAACATGTCAACACTACGACAGTCAGCCCAATTCTACCTGTCTTGAAACCACAAGAAGGAAGACGCTGCGACGGCTGGGAATCGAACCCAGGTCAACTGCTTGGAAGGCAGCTATGCTCACCACTATACCACCATCACTGCTAAATTTACCCAATAACTATCCTACAAGGGCAAAGGGCAAGGAGAAGGAGGGGAACCACACGAGGGAAGCACTCGAAACGTGTGGTTACCCAAACTGGATGAGGGGAATGGACACTCAATTGAGGAAAGTAAGCTACTAATTACTTGCACATTTGTCCCACAATAGACAGATGGATTGAAAGAGGAGCGAAAGAAAGCACGTACAGTACCTCGGACTGGAAACACCATCACTTCACAAGGTAGGTGGTTAAAGACACCAATTAGCAGCTACTTCCAATAAAGTCCTTAGATCCCTCCCCAAAGTTCTAAACATTCATTCACACCGCGACTCCCGTGACCCTAACATCTCCCATGATGGCCGGGTGGGTCAACGACCCGAGACTCAATCTGACCATGACTATTTGAACCATAGCGACTCGCAAAATGGCCGGGTGGGTCTCCCACGTAATCTTCAGAGGCTACTTTTGCTACTTTTCCATCCTCGCTTTCTCCTGTGAAAAACTATTCCGAAATAGTACATCAGGTTTGGGCTGAGGTTCCATGGTGTAATGGTCAGCACCTGATTCCAGCGATCGGAGTTCAAATCTCGGTGGGACCTGATTTTGGGAGGAGATACCAGTGAAAGAAAACTGTCACCAGTGTAAGTCAATTTGCAAGACCAAAAACGTCTGGAGAGTTTGAAAATGGTTTCCTTTTTTTACCTGTAGTGCTGTTTGAAGTCCAGCTGCCACCAAGATTTCAATTGGAGTCACTCTCCACAGTTGGGGAAAAGTTTCTTACATGGTCCGCACCGAGTCATTCAACGGCTTTCAAATTATTTCTAATAAACTTCAAATACCTCGTCTTCTCCATAGGATCAAGGAAACAACTGGGGTTCCATGGTGGAATGGTTAGCAGTCTGGACTTTGCCTCCACCGATCACATCTTGTCAACTCCTTCTTCTGCCGAATAGTTTCATGGAGGCTAAGGTCGGATGAAGAACAACCGATAAGGAGGATTTGCTGTCGGTGAAGGCCATGAGAATGTGACCATAATCTGAACATGAACCAAGATTTCAGACTTTGAAGCGCCTCTTCCATTAAACAAGACAGTCTACCGTTGTTGGCAGGATTTGAACCTACGTGGGGAGACCCCAATGGAGTTCTAGTCCATCGCCTTAACCACTCGGCCATGGCTGAGTGAAAGAAAGTATCTACCTCAGATTGCACTCTATTTAGATTGTTTTCCTCTCTGTGGCCACTCCGGAGCTCCGTTATATCTATCATTTATACCTAACAGGCATTTTTTAAAACTTGCAGTTATTGAGAAACACAGAACACCTTTTTTACGATCTGACCACTTAATTCTGGTGCCAAGTCAAGAAAAAAAAACTTCAGTTAGCGCTCGGCTAAACATGGTCCAACTTTTCAACCCACAGCACTTAGCTATCATGCAATCTGGCTACACACTCAGAACTTCATTCAACAGTAAACAAAAAATATATATTTTCCCCTGTGAAAGGAGAGTCCGTTACTGCGGTGGGTTCTTGGGCACAAATCACATTTCAAGCACCGGTCTCAGTTCAATCGGTTAAATTTTCAGTTTAATCCACCCCGCCACCGTGTCTGTGCAAATGCCTGGTCCATCTTAACGTTTGTTTGTGCCTCCACGCACACCTCCTCTCCGGTGTCTCACTGCTAGTTTTATGGGGAGAGAGAGACGATCAGAAAAATCAGGCTGCCAACGCCCACTGGCACTGCTCCGTCCACTGGACCGGATCTGAGGCACCTTTCCGGGTCAGGTCGGTCAAAGGACTGGTCAGATCCACAAAGTCCGGGATGAACCGCCTGTAATAACCCGCCAGCCCCAAGAACCGCCTCACCTCTTTTTTAGTCTTGGGCTGCGGGCAGGCTGCGATAGCAGCAGTCTTGTCCACCTGAGGGTGCACCTGCCCGCCGCCCAAGTGGTACCCCAGATACCGTACCTCCCTCCGTCCAACTGCACACTTCACTGGGTTGGCGGTGAGCCCAGCCTGCCTCAGGGACTCCAGCACTACGCCCACTCGCTGCACATGCTCTGCCCACGTGGTGCTGTGGATGATGACATCATCCAGGTAGGTGACCGCATATGCCTGGATGATGCCTGCATGGATTAGGGAGAGCAAATCATGGCTCCTGGAGATGGTCAAATTTATGATTTCAGGAATGTGACGAGAACAGGTCTGAGAAGGATCTTAAGGTCACTTTTTTTAATGGAGAGAATGGGAAGACAGAGGCCATCGTTCATCTCGGCATCTGGTGCTTTTAACTTTAATCCGTCGGAGATGTGCAGATTCTTTGACAGCTGGAGTTGCTAAAAGATGATAAAAGTGATTTTGATCCTGGGAACGTTTAAAATCAAGAATGTTTTTTATGGTCTGGAAGTTCAGAGGGAGGTTAATGAAAGCCTTTTGTCCATATGCTTGAGCTAATATTCCCAGTATAAAAGGCAAGGCGGGAATGTCGGGCTTCAACAAAGATAGATAGATAGAAATAGATAGATATTTTATTAATCCCTCAGAGGGAAATTTTTATGTTCCAGCAGCATATACGGGGCAAAATATTAAATATAATATTTTAAAAAAATGCACATTCTACACAATAAAATAGAATAATATAAAATAAAATGAAATAAAATAAACAGTGCAATGGTGCCATTGTTGTGTGATGGATTTGGCGAGGGGTGAGTTATTGTATAGTCTGATAGCGGTGGGCAGGAACTATCTCCTGTATCAGGAAGGATCTCCCGTATCAGGAAGGATCTCCCGTATCAGGAATGATCTCCCGTATCTGGAATGATCTCCCGTATCTGGAATGATCTCCCGTATCAGGAAAGATCTCCCGTATCTGGAAAGATCTCCCGTATCTGGAAAGATCTTCTGTATCTGGAATGATCTCCTGTATCTGGAATGATCTCCTGTATCTGGAAAGATCTCCTGTATCTGGAATGATCTCCTGTATCTGGAATGATCTCCTGTATCTGGAAAGATCTCATGTATCTGGAAATATCGCCTGTATCTGGAAAGATCTCCTGTATCAGGAAAGATCTCCTGTATCTGGAATGATCTCCTGTATCTGGAAAGATCTCCTGTATCAGGAATGATCTCCTGTATCTGGAAAGATCTCCTGTATCAGGAAAGATCTCCTGTATCTGGAAAGATCTCCTGTATCTGGAATGATCTCCTGTATCTGGAAAGATCTCCTGTATCTGGAAATATCTCCTGTATCTGGAAAGATCTCCTGTATCAGGAAAGATCTCCTGTATCTGGAATGATCTCCTGTATCAGGAAAGATCTCCTGTATCAGGAATGATCTCCTGTATCAGGAAAGATCTCCTGTATCTGGAAAGATCTCCTGTATCTGGAATGATCTCCTGTCCCTGCAGCAGGTGGAGAGGGTGGTCCAATATGGATAATAATTTCTTCAGCGTCCTCCTCTCCACCACCTTTTCCAGACTATCCAGTTTGCAGCCACAATGTATGTGATGCATTTGGAAGAGCTGATTGCTGAAGAGTTGGAGTGATAAGAACTTCCTAAGAGCTTCTTTTTTTTTATCATTGTCTGACTTTTATCAAAACTCTCAGACTTGGAAACTCATTACTCACCACTGAACTCGTCTTGTGGTGAACTTTTTCTTTCAGTTGCTAGTGAACCCTGTTGATGCTCTGTGATTACTGCAGTGGTGGTGGAAGTGTTCAGGTCCATTTTACTTTACAGTAAAAGTCGTGCTTTGACTTACTCAAGTATGCAAGTATATCAAGAAAAATGTTGGAAGGATGTTGAAGATTGAGTGGGTATCCCGACAGCTGCAGAGCAAGGGAACAGGAGCCTTTAGGCTGGACAGATAGGTGAGGCCGCTTTGAAGGACAGCCAGGAAGCACGAAGGCAAAGACTGGCAGGATGATGGGATGGAGGCAGGCAACAAAGGGGGAATGCTTTTGGATATTAAGGGGGAGGCCCGTGGTGATGATGGACACATCTAGGCGCTGGACCACCCTCTAGGAACATCAGTGAACCACTCTAGGACAGGAACAGGAACCTCTGCACTGATAACTGTTATAAGAATTTCATTTTTATATGGTAAAATACATGGAGACACGTCTTTGAACAAATCTTTGTGCGTGTAGAGATAGCTCACTGCTGTGCAACTTGTTATTTTCATCAAGTAGTCAATAACAGGCCCTTTATCGAATAGATAATTATGAAGACCTCAGCCTGAAGAGAAATGTATCGTCTGAGTCGACGAGGACCACACCCACAAGAGACATATGGTTGAAATGCACTCATTGTAAGTCGCTTTGGATAAAAGCATCAGCTAAATGTAATGTAACATAAATACTGACTGTAAACGCTCATACTCTGAGCCTTTTACTCTATAACCACATGATGTCGGTGCATTGTTAAAACACTCCTCTTGTACAAGATTAATCAACTGCTGATTAAACCTTTTAACTTGTATTCTGGCTGCGGTCTCCTCTGTCTAAAAGTCAACAAAAAACTCTTTTGACAATAACCCGCCCACCTTGACTAAAGATCTTCATCAAGCTAACAGGCTGCATGCTAGGCCAAAGTCGAGGGTCACTGGGAGAGTTCAGGAAGGACTTCCAAGCACTCCGAGTTTAGCCATAATTGTGACAGTTTTAGCCACCACAGAAAACTCTATCAACCAACGTGTAAAAGTTATTGTCTTTTCCATGATAGAAAATGCTCCTAATTTGTGTCAGTCTGTTGTTTCCTTAAATATTGTATGCAGTCTTTGCAGAGTAATTTTCACTCCATGTGGCTCATGATGTGTTCAAATGGGGTCGTTTTTATCATGTACAGGAGAAGAGTCCACATGAACAGCCTCCTCGTGGTGAGTTCACGAGTTGTGTCGTATGTGCTGACTGTACCAAAGGCATAATTAGGGCAGCCTAGAGTTCTATGGAGTCCTAGAGTCGTCCTTGTCACCACATGGTGGCAGCTTCACAAGTTGACTCATGGTATTTGTGCATTAGTGAAATAAGTGTTGCTTGTTGTTCTTACCTGTTAATTTACTTCACAGTAATGGTTTTGTTTACACATATTGCACTTCTTGGTCTGATTTTGTGATATTGTTGCAGATATTTTGCATTTAAATTTTCAGGGACACATTTAACTCTGACTAAATAACCTGGTCTGTTAGTTAGTGTAACATCTCTATATGGTCAAAGGGCCTTTTCTCTGCTCGCACCTTTGTTCTTAGTTTATTAAACTTATGTTGTTATAATGTTAACTACATATTTCCATTAAACTGGAGAGTAAATTGTTCATTTGTAATAAAGAGAATCATCTCGACATTGTAATAGTAGTGATGACTCGTGATAATTACTCGTCACATGACATTGTGGCTGTTAATTTCTCTTCCATAGTTATTTTTATATTGCAAAAAACATATAATTGCTCAATTCATTAAAACGGTTAAATGGTGTATTTTGCATCCCTTTTATCATTGCTTCTAATATCCCAAACTACCCAAATACCTCCTGACCCCAAGTGCACAAACATGAATAGTCTTTGTTGACTTTAAAAACAGTCTCTAAACCAAAAAAGGTGCAATACCTGGTGAAACGTGGTGAGCCGCCGCGGCTTAATGCCTCCAAACAAAGCCAGCGCAGGTCTCCCCACCGCTGTTCATCCAGAAGTTAGAACTCTTCCTCTGGCAGTAAAAGTCCATATGTCGGATAATCCAAGGAACATATTCCACGATGTGGTTCCCTTCTCCAAGATCCCCTGGACTTCCCGCCAGGTATAGTTCTCCGGATGCCTCCTCCACCATCCACCTGAGCGCTCTCCCAGTGACGTCACTTCCCTTCTTTATATAGCCCGGTTATTAAGTAAATAAACATAAAAACACATGTCCATTTGCCCTGCAGCCACTGACAATAAATGATGTACAATCTGAGGTGATAGCAAACAAATGACATGTCCCCCATCACAGTGACTGTACAAATGGTGAACTTAGGTGACCATTACAAGATCAGAATCAGAAACTGGGAAAACTGTTAACACTGGGAGTAATGTCTGGACCAATGAGCACAATGGACAACAACAACCTGGCACAGACTGATAGAAACATGCCAAGTAGAAACACGAGTGTTTGAAGACGATTGGACACAGGTGGAAACAATCAGAACAGAGGCAGGTAATCTCACAGGAGGGCACACAGTCAGGATACCTGAAAGAAGAGTGGAGTGACAGACCAAAAGAAAACAGGAGATAAAGCACACTAACCAATGCCATGACCTGTGTCCTAATTAAGGGACTGCATTCATCAGAGGACACAGTGTGGTTATAAATATATGATGATGATGTTATAGTACTGCTGATTACACTAACGGTGCAGTAATATGCTCCTGGACAGTTTTTATGCTTCCATGCCAGCTTTAGCTAATGTTGGAGGAATTACATTTTCAGGTTGTCCACCCGTACGTACATGTTAAGTGTCTGTCATTGTCATCTCTGGCTCCTGTTTGTTTCCATTTCCCTTGTGTGTTCCTGTCTGTCTGCGTCTGTCTCTTGGGAGGTAAACCCTGCCTGTCCAGATTCCACCTCCACCTCACCTGCAGCTGGCCACCTGCCAAACACCTGCACTCAATCATGTTGTCAACCACCCTGTTCAACTGAAGGCTTGGGCAGCCACAGTAAGCCTGTTTTATTTGTAAGATTTAATATATATACCACCAATGCTAGTGTTCAACCCATATGATCTGCCTTACCTTATATTTGTTAACCTTCACGTATACTTACTCCCAGCCTGATTTGGCAGCATTCCTCTTCCTGTTGAGGAGATGGCCTGGTTTAACCCTGGCCTTTATTAGGGCAAGGGTGTCAGCATCTGTGACTGGAGGGACAGTTGGACTATGGTTTGTTGCAGTGTGGTTATACGAGACATTTATCCATAGTTGTGCGTTACCTGCTGTGGATGCGGGTCCAAACATCTCCAGTTTTGGAGAAACAGGCTGCTTTGCCACAATCGTCACAGCAGCCAAGCCGTTATATTGCTGTCTTCCAAGCCACCAGACTTCCCTCACGAAACCAGTCATTTTAACTGGCAGAACATGGTCCACCACTGCTTCGTTGAGTTAGTTTGTGTTACTGTGGGACTTTGGTGGCGTGTCATTGCATCAGTTTGGACTGTGTTTCATGTCAAACTCAAGAGTCAGCTTGGAGCATTTCTAATTGGTTATGAAAGGTGAGAGAGTTAATGTGTCAGTCGGCTTCGTCTATTTCCTTTAAATGTTCACTAAAGGTTATAGTTGAAACGTGCTTCCCCCTTCCTGCTCCCTGTATTACTCCCTCCACCCACCAGAGGTCCTCAGTCTCTCACTCTATGCCCAGTCTCCTTCCAGCCATGCCCACCTCCTCACCTGCTCCCAGGTCCCCAACCTGCCCCACATGCAGTCTGCCACTTCTAGACCCCATCCCAATCTCCACCCAGAGGCCTGAACACTAAACCCTCCTGATCTTTGTCAGCTCCATCTAGTGGACAGAAAGCAGAGCTGCACCATGTGATGTGGGGTTTCTCTGCCACAGGTTAGACTGGTTCTGACATCACTCTGATGCTTCTAGACTCAGACTCTGAAGTTATGAGGAAGTGAAGGCGTCCTCAGATCAAACGCTGTCAGACAGACACCAGCACTGACGAGGGACGAGCAGCTTCTTCTCTCCAAATGTTTCCTCGACACCAGAAGGTGGAAAGTGTCTGAGATCACAAACCTGTCTTTACCTTATTGGAAAAAGTACAAATTAAAATGGCCAGGCCAGTCAAATTCACTGGAGAACCTTTAGATCCGACAGAGGTTTTTGAAGAGGCCTGAGGATTCTTCTCTTCTGGGAAATAGATGGCAGTAAGTCATACCTTTGTTGTTGATGATTAATCCTTGCAATCTGATGGACACAAAGCGCATCCAAATTGACACCCCTTCTTCCTCAGTTGAATTGTGCTGAAAGTTTGCTTTGATATTTGAAGAAAGGGTGATTGAATGTCTTTTTGCTTCAAGGGTTTTGTTTAATGTGTCTGCCTTTAAAGAAAACTTAAATTAAGTCAAACAAAAAGGCCAATGATGCACCTGGTATGTGGTTGACGAAGGTAAAAGTTTCTTTTTTCACATGATAGCATTTCGATTTATTTATTCAAACAAGCAAGCAAACAAAAGAATAAAGGAATCATACCCAATCTTTTGCACAGTGCCCAGTCCGATCCACTTGCCATCAGGGAGACATGACCGTAACGGACATCTGTTACTACAGTGGGTTCTTGTTGCACAAATTACACCAGCCAGCACCGGTACAATTCAACCGGCTTTATTTTACCACAGTTTCAGATCAGCCACAGTCTGTGCGCTCTGCTGTCGTGCCTCCGAGCGCACCCGCAGCGTCTGTCTCTGTCCGTCCATGTCTCCAGCCTCTCCTCCAGTGTGTCACTACTGGTTTATATGGGGGGAGAGAGAGACAATCAGCGATAGAGTTCAGCTGGGCTAATTAAGTCTCTTCCCGTCCGGTTCCCTGAAGCACTCCCCCAGTCAGTCCCTCCTGCAGCTGAGTCAAACCACGCCCCGCCACCACAATGACCATGAGAAAGGATGATGCAAACATATTCTGACTATTACAGAGAGGTTTCTACAACCAACTCAGAATTAATGACAGAAATACACATGCGTTTATAACCTGCAGTCTCCAGAAATGTAGATCTAATCATTCCATTGATCAGATCTACAAGGTGACCCGGTCTCACCCTGCGCAGGAGGTACTGAAACAGAAACTCTGCAGGGAAGAGCATTGTTTTAAATTTACAACCTGAGCCTCTGACCTTTGACTTCTTTATGTTACACACACACATGTTGAGTGGCCCAGATTGAGTCACATCACATGATCCCAAAAATACTCACTGACACAGACAGACAGTTTCCTGAGAGAAACTCATCACTAACAGTAAAATGACAAAAAAAATAGCTGCTGAGCATATGAATAATGATAAAACATAAGCCAATTACCAAGTGTACTTTCACATGTGGAATTGAAGTTGTATATTTTTATCCTGTGGAGGGCAGTAGTATGTAACCTGGGTCTGGGTATGTAACCATAACAGTCAGTCTTGGCTCTGGTTCCAGTCCCAAACCCCTGTAGGCATTTAGATTTGCTCAGCCAACCCTGGGAGATGGACCAATCAGCAACCAGTGGGGGTGGCTCAGTGCCATGGAGTCTAAGTAGTTCACACAATGGCCCCATTAGTAGTCTTTTTGTGCACAACAGTAAAGGCCTGCACTAATAGTTTTATACGTAAACCGAGCTCTATGCTCATCAGGATGATTGGCCTCATAATGGCTGCCAACACCCCTAAAAAAAAAAAGAGGCCTCATGTTTTGGCCAACCGAGGAAGGAGGACTGAAGCAGCACATTAACACAGGGAAATATCTCATGTAGCATCCAGTGTCATGTCAACATGTGTCAACAATCTGCGTTTTATGTAACTTAAGTGACTGCAGACAAAAATAACTAGAAATGTAATAATGATGTGTGTGTGTGTGTGTGTGTGTGTGTGTGTGTGTGTGTGTGTGTGTGTGTGTGTGTGTGTGTGTGTGTGTGTGTGTGTGTGTGTGTGTGTGTGTGAGTGTGAGTGACCCCATAGACCATGTTTCTAACTTGTATGTTGAGTATGGTAAGTTTTGGATGGATATTATATTACCAAATCATAATTTAAATTGTGTGGCTACAAATACTGAAGCCAATTTCTAAAGCCATTGCCATAACATAATTTTTTTTTGTAACAGTTTTGATTTGAATTTTATTTCATAATCCATTTTGTACTACAAATGAGTAGCTGCCCAATTCCCTTGATATGAACACTTTTTTCAAAATATACTCTTCATTTGTTCTTTTCTTTCACTTGCACATTTATTATTGAACTTGCCACCAGGAGGCAGATTGCGCGCTCTGTAGCACATGACTGCAAGTCAGAGGAAGCAGACAGCAGTAAACAGTCTGTCCGGAAGGTGTGTTCACTGACAGTTTGTCTGTTGTGCCTCGACTTACTCGTGAACAAATAAAAGTGAACATTTTTCTGCACCACTAACGCCATCACAGGATTAATGATGTTACTCCAGGTTGATGAAAAACATTTTAAAGATATTTTGACTGAACATGTGAACGGTTGTAAGGTCTTGATTTTACTAAGTCGCTTATTGTGCTCTGAGATGCCATGTTTTGCATGTGGCACTGAATAAATCAAACTGAATTGAATACAATTTTAAAAAGTGTAATTGTGGGTCCTCAGCGTGTTGATCAATCAATCAATCAAACTTTATTTATATACCACTTTTGACCAGCAGGTCAAAGTGCTTTACAGATGATTGACAGTTCAGTAATAAGACAGACCGTTTTTACACCAGAAAAATAAAAATAAAAACACAAATTTAAAGGAAAATAATTTGATTTAAAAACTACTTTGACAACAACGCACGCAAGACTATGGAGATAAAACAAATGTAAAAGATAGATTTAAAGCTAAAATGACAATAATAGTAGTGAAATAGAGTGAGTTAAGATCTAGAAACTAAAAATGAGTATAAAAGATGAGGACACTGCATAAATAAGTTAAAAGTTAGAGTTCATCAGAAGGAAGGCTAAAACATGAGATAGGATGGGTAAGAGGAATTAAAAGTACGTAAAAGTAGCTAAACAGATGCTGACAGGTATGAAAGTGTGGAGGAAAGAAAGAAGGAAAAGCAAATAGATAAAAATAAACTTTTAAAATTACGTATATTAAAATAAAAATATATCTAAAAGGATGGCTGAAGAGATGGGTTTTCAATTTACCTTTAAAAAGTTTCAACACTTTTAAACCGGCAGCTTCCGGATCCTCCGGCAGTCTGTCCCGGCAGCGCGCAGAGAGGCGGAGCCGCACCGGAGGACCGGGACTCAGATGAGCGCGCAGTGAGAGGCGGAGCCGCACCGGAGGACCGGGACTCAGATACCGCCACAATCTGGAAATGAAAGTGAAAGAAACTCTTCTGCAGAACAGAAACCTTCGAGTCTCTGCTGGAAAACAAGCCTACTTTTTCTTCTGTTCACCAAAAATACATCACAGACACACAGGTGAGTAAAAAAAAAAGTAAGTTGTAAGTTTGGATGTTTGTTCTGTTTTTCTTTTCAAGTTTGGCGCCAACTCTCTAAAAACATCAAAACCTCTTGTGAAGCTCCTCATGTTCAGGAGTTTTCAAACTTTGACCAACAATTGTGAACAATTAAAAAAAAACAAATTGTGCACATTCAACCAGCAATTATTATTGTTGTTGTTGTTACCGTCAATGTTAATAGTCTATATATATAGTGGTTATAAACTAGTTAGTTATTAGTTGGTTGTTAAATTATGATATTGTTTGCTTGAGGCAATAAAAACATAGCTGGGACATGATATACTTGTTTCTTAATTTCATAATTTCATTTCATTGATGCATTTTTTTTTTTAAATTCAGAAGTCAACTGAAATACAATAAATATTTTATTAAGTATAGCTGAAAACCCAGAATTTGGGTTGTATTTTTTAATGCACTTTTTGATAGCTTTAATTCAACAAAGTAGTAAATTTTCTCCAGTTTTAGGTAGAAAATATTACCCAACAAATACCTAACCCAACCCTGCTGGTTTATAATATCCCACGGCTGGTCCAGTCCCTTTTTGGCCGCACACTGTGTTACCGAAATCACTCAAATTGGGTTATTTTTAATCCAGCATTTATTAGTGTGTACTGTATATATATTTCCTCATAGCTACACTTTTTTGCTGAAAAATATATTTCTTATACCTTTGGAAGCACATTTTATTTAAACCATACAGATGTGCTGTTTGATGAAGAACAGTGTGATAATCTTACTTATAAGAAATAATTCAGAAGAAAGAGGAATGAGAAATATTTCTTTCTGTTTTCTAGACATGTCTGCTGCCTGCAGTCTCCTCTCAGAGGACCAGTTCCTGTGCTCCATCTGTCTGGACGTGTTCACTCATCCAGTCACCATCCCATGTGGACACAACTTCTGCAGGAGCTGCATCTCCCAACACTGGAGTGTTAATGTCCAGTGTCAGTGTCCCCTGTGTAAAGAGGTGTGCGACAGGAAGCCTGAGCTGCGGGTCAACACCTTCATATCTGAGATATCTGCTCAGTTCAGACGTTCAGCTCAGAGGAAAACCAGCTGCATCTCAGAGCGACGATTCACCGGACCAGACGTTCCCTGTGACGTCTGCACCGAGACCCAACTGAAGGCCCACAAGTCGTGCTTGGTGTGTCTGACCTCCTACTGTGAGACTCACCTGGAGCCTCACCTCCGAATCACAGGCCTGAAGCGACATCAGCTGATCGACCCGCGCAACAACCTGGAGGACAGGATGTGCAGGAAGCACGACCGACCGCTGGAGTTCTTCTGCAGGACCGATCGCACGTGCGTGTGTCGGTTCTGCACTGAATCGAATCACAAGCAGCATCGCGTCGTTCCTCTGATTGAAGAATACCATCAAAAGAAAGCTGAGCTGCAGAAGACAGGAGCAGAAGTTCAGCAGCTGATGGAGAAGAAGCGTCTGAAGGTGCAGCAGATCAGAGAGACGGTGAAGCTCAGCAGGGACGACGCAGACCGAGAGACAACGGCCGGCCTGCAGGTCTTCAGCGCTCTGATCCGGTCTGCAGAGGAAGGTCTGGCTCAGCTTGTCCACACCATCCAAGAGAAGCAGAAAATACGAGAGGAACAGGCCGCGGGCTTCATCGTGGAGCTGCAGGAGGAAATCTCTGAGCTGATGAAGAGGAGCTCTGAGGTGGAGCAGCTCTCGCTCACCGAAGACCACCTCCACCTCCTCCGCAGCTCCCCGTCTCTGAACGCCGCTCCGCCCACCAAAGACTGGACGGAGGTCGGAGTTCACTGCTCGTACGAGGGGACGGTGAGGAGAGCCGTGGCTCGGCTGGAGGAGGCGCTCGGTGAGGAGGTGAAGAAGCTGACGGAGGCCGAGCTGAAGAGGCTCCGGCGGTTTGCGGTGGACGTCACTCTGGATCCCGACACCGCGAGTCCATATCTCCTCCTGTCCGAGGACGGGAGACAAGTTAAATGTAGTGAGACGCAGAGGAATGTGCCGGTTAACCCACGGAGGTTTTCCATCTGTAACGGTGTTTTAGGGAAGCAGAGTTTCTCTTCAGGCAGATTTTACTATGAGGTCCAGGTGCAGCTCCCCGGACATCAGATCCTCCTGTCCTTCTGTGGCACACAGATTCTCGCTGGTCCCGGCGTCCTCCTGTCTCTGAGGTCCCGGCCCAGTTTTATCATTGGAAACAAAACTTCCTCATTTATTCTGAATTACAGTCGAATCTTATTGGCCATCAAACTTTGTCCACATTTTTCAAGAATTCAGACCACGTTTGTCCTGATACATTATCATTTTTAAAGTAGACTTTCCTTTTCTGTTTGGACTGAATGATGTAATACATGGTTACTTAAATCTTGTGCTCTTGCCAAAAAAATTGATTTTCAGGAACTGGTTAGATGGAAGAAACGATAATAGTTATTCTCTGGGTGATTGTAACATTTCGTGGTGTACGTCCTGAAGACGGGGACAAAACACAGGAGTTGATTTTCTATACTAAATGTATCAACAGGATCACAGATCTTTTACTTTACTTCACTTACTGTAAATATGGTAGAGGGCTCTTGTTGATGGATCAGGGGATGCATATTGCTTATTTTATATTTTAACTCTATTTGTGTTTAATTTTATGCATTTTATCTGTTCTTATGCATCTCATCTTTTCTTATTTTTAATTATTCCTTTATATGTTTTTATGTCAAACGCTGCATGTAATTCTCTTGCCGTAAGGCACTTTGAGCTGCATTTCTTGTATGAAATGTACTATACAAATAAAGTTGATTATTATTATTATTATAACCGAGGCTTGTTTTGTCATAGTAACTGTCAGTGCAAAATGAAAAAGCAGTAAGAAGGGTGAGCCATTCCGAAAAGTCTGTTTCTCTGTTGATATGTGTTTTCCCTTCAAACACAGGAGGCAAACACAAACACACACACACACACACACACACACACACACACACACACACACACACACACACACACACACACACACACACACACAGAGAGAGAGAGAGAGACACACACACACACACACACACACACACACACACAGAGAGAGACACACACACACACACACATACAGACACACACATATATTACAAATGTTGGGCATTTAAGGATCCAAAATGATTTAAATAAAAATGAATAAAAAAGAAACATTTAGCACCATAGCAGCTACAATAGAGGACACAACCTACTTAAATTACAGAGGAAAAGTATATTTATTGGATCCTATGGACATAAACCCTGAAATAATAAGTGGAAGAGCTATTTCTGTTATTGTTGGTATTTTGTATTATTTCCATAGATATTTTGCAATATTAATTTTTGGACACCGGGTGGTGGTAATTGAATACACAGGGGAGTGCAGGTTATTGTATATATATACAGTATATATATAATAACTGTAGTTTTGTTCAGCTCAGGACTTTTGTCATTATAAATGGGTATTTACCAAAGGTATAAAAGAATTATGTCTCTGAGATTGTACATTAACAGAATTAAGCTCTCCCATATAATCACACATACATATAACAGCCGAGTTTGTGACATACTGTGACTCAGATAATAATATGATTTGAGAAAAAAAAAAAAAAAAAATCACATTATCTCTTAGTTTTCTTTATTGATCCCTAAGAAGAAACAACTTGACCATGTTACCATATTAGTCAGATGGTAAATATAACATAGTATCTATATGTACTGTAGTACAATGGTGCTATAATAAAATGTTATTCTTGATCGTTTCCTGTGCACAGTTCTACCGAGGTACGAAGTACCTACCGCTGTATGTAGTACAGCTGATAACATACCACAATGTGTTGAAACGCTTCACAGTAGACACGGTGTAGCATGGGGAATGTTTGAAGCATGTGGGCCCCAGTGTGCACTGATGGACTGTACATGCTGTGGTACATAAGCACTTTCAGGCTTACAGTAACAGACAGAAAACGAAGTACAGAAAAAGAAGGGCTTCTTGGTCTGTTTTTCTTTTCTGTTGATTTTTTTGGGGGGGAAAAGCTACAAATAAACTAACTCAATTATCCTTGACCGATTTACCCGAGACAGGAACACAGACTGGACAGGAACCCTTTAATGTACAGTCTATGGACAGGACCCCTTTAATGGACAGGGCCCCTTTAATAAACAGTCTATGGACAGGCCCCCTTTAATGTACAGTCTATGGACAGGACCCCTTTAATATACAGTCTATGGACAGGACCCCTTTAATGTACAGTCTATGGACAAGACCCCTTTAATGTACAGTCTATGGACAGGACCCCTTTAATATACAGTCTATGGACAAGATCCCTTTAATGTACAGTATATGGACAGGACCCCTTTAATATACAGTGTATGGACAGGCCCCCTTTAATGTACAGTCTATGGACAAGACCCCTTTAATGTACAGTCTATGGACAGGACCCCTTTAATATACAGTCTATGGACAAGATCCCTTTAATGTACAGTATATGGACAGGACCCCTTTAATATACAGTGTATGGACAGGCCCCCTTTAATGTACAGTCTATAGACAAGACCCCTTTAATATACAGTTTATGGACAGGCCCCCTTTAATGTACAGTCTATGGACAAGACCCCTTTAATATACAGTCTATGGACAGGACCCCTTTAATTTACAGTCTATGGACAGGCCCCCTTTAATGTACAGTCTATGGACAAGACCCCTTTAATATACGGTCTATGGACAGGACCCCTTTAATGTACAGTCTATGGACAGGAACCCTTTAATATACAGTCTATGGACAGGACCCCTTTAATGAAAAGGGCCCCTTTAATGTACAGTCTATGGACAGGACCCTTTTAATATACAGTCTCTGGACAGGCCCCCTTTAATATACAGTCTATGGACAGGACCCCTTTAATATACAATCTATGGACAGGCCCCCTTTAATGTACAGTCTATGGACAAGACCCCTTTAATATACAGTCTATGGACAGGACCCCTTTAATGTACAGTCTATAGACAGGACCCCTTTAATATACAGTCTATGGATAGGCCCCCTTTAATGTACAGTCTATGGACAAGACCCCTTTAATATACAGTCTATGGACAGGACCCCTTTAATGTACAGTCTATGGACAAGACCCCTTTAGTATACAGTCTCTGGACAGGACCCCTTTAATGTACAGTCTATGGACAAGACCCCTTTAGTATACAGTCTCTGGACAGGACCCCTTTAATGTACAGTCTATGGACAAGACCCCTTTAGTATACAGTCTATGGACAGGACCCCTTTAATGTACAGTCTATGGACAAGACCCCTTTAGTATACAGTCTCTGGACAGGACCCCTTTAATGTACAGTCTATGGACAAGACCCCTTTAGTATACAGTCTATGGATAGGCCCCCTTTAGTATACAGTCTATGGACAGGACCCCTTTAATGTACAGTCTATGGACAGGCCCCCTTTAATGTACAGTCTATGGACAAGACCCCTTTAATATACAGTCTATGGACAGGCCCCCTTTAATGTACAGTCTATGGACAAGACCCCTTTAATGTACAGTCTATGGACAAGACCCCTTTAATATACAGTCTATGGACAGCACAGAACCTTTTTTTTTATTTTTTTTTAATTTAAATTCAATTTGGCATATACAAATGTATCAGTAGGAACAATACACTATAAACTGAGCTACCGTATATTTGAGATACAAATCAGTAGCAACAACGGAAAATAGAAAATTAAAGAAGCAACAACAATAATTTCAAGAAATAACAATAACAATAAAAATATACTAAAGAGGTCAGAGATCTAATCAGGAAGCTAGTTCTGTACGTGGTTGTAGACTGTCAAGGCTTGTTTAGTTTTTACTCATTTTAAAGCTTTCTTAAAGTTGATGAACTCGTTCCTGAAGACATGAATGAATCTGCATCTGTGGATGTTTAGCCAGAATCATTATAACTTATAACTGTTATAAAAATAATCCCCGTTTTCGGTCTTGTAATGTAACTCCAAATTAAATTAAATTAAATTAAATTAAACACTAATTTGGGTGATTCATCCATCACTTCTCTAACAGCCGGCTGTGTTGTTGTGTTGAGCAGTTTCCGTGTTCGTGGCCCTTTAAGGCCGCGCGGCCGTCGCTCAGTTTTGACGTCACACGCGGAACTGTCAACATGGAGGACGGTGGAGAAGCTTCCACGGATTCAATTTTGAAAGATGGTAAAAAACACAGTTTTATGAACGTAAGCGTTGGTACAAACGGCATGTTCACGGTCTTAAAACAAATGATCAGAAAGCTCATAAAGACCCGTTGACCTGGCGAACAGCTGCGGTGGTTAATCTGTTAAAACAACATCTGACGTGTTTGTGATCATGAAGGAAACTTGTCTGCAAAGCGTCACATCTTGAACTGCTTGTTTCCACAAGCGTTTATGATTTAAACTGCGCAGCTTTGTTTTGTGACAGTTAAAACAACAGTCCTGTAACCAGCTGGGCGGGTCGCTGCTGTGCTTTTTGCAGACTGCTACGCTGACTTCCTGCTGGAGGAGTTTGATGTGAAGACGTACACCGCCCAGGCCATCCACCATGCTGTCATCGCAGAGCAGCTGGCCGAGCTGGCGCAGGGCATCAGCCAGCTGGACAAGGAGCTGCACAGCCAGGTAACGTCCCGACACACCGCACGTGCGAACGGTCCACCTGCAGATGAAGAGTTCCCATCTTTAAAACGGGTCTTGATATTAGTGAGACAGTGATTCTCACCAATGTCTGAGTTTTGGACGGAGACACTACAAGATGTGTTTTTGAGCTTTGGGAACTTTAGTAGTCGTTTGTCACAGTTTTCTGACATGTTGTGGAGAAAACAATCGGTAGCTTCAATGATAACAAAAATGTGTCATTGGTTGTAGCTTTAGTGAAAAATAAAAGTTTAATTAAACTGAGACTTCGGCGGTTCATGTCTTTGTCACTTTTCCAGGATATTGTGTGATCGTAGGATTTATGTGTTCATGTGAGACTGAAGGTTCAACCGTCACCATGGAGACGTCCTGATATCAGCATCATGCTCAGCTGTGGTCAGAAGTTTAAATACGCTCAACATGTGCATGAACATTGCAATATTGCACTTTGACTGATTTCTCCAAGCAGTTCTTCTTCAGGTGAAGAATGAGCGGACAACCAACATCTTTATTAGACCCTCCTCAAGAATTCGGTGCACACGTTATCATTTATTTTGGGGTTTTCTGAAATCAACACAAGTTCAAAATAATATACATACAGGGTTAATAATTCAGCAACCATTGGACTGATCATCAGCTGGATGTCCCAGCAGGACCGTGCCCTCAGGATGAAGCAGGCAAACATTCACCTCTTTGGAGGATCCTCCAGAGTCCTCAACCCTCCTGGAAATATCTGGACTTTGATTGAAAGCTGGGTCCGTGTTAGAAAACCAACAAATTTAATTGAACTCCTTCAAGATTTTTGCCGGCTTCCAAAAGATTCTGGTCAATGTGCTACTTCCTAAAGAATATCTACAGATTTTAACACTGTTGATTTCAGAAAAAAACCAAAAAACAATTCAGCAGATTCTCAGGGTTTTTAGGGAAATCATGCAAAGCCCAATGTTGTGAAATGTATGTCCATGATGAGTAAACATCTGACCACAACTGTGTTTCAGTCGCTGCTGGTGATTTTCTGAATATCATACGTGTTCAGACTGATTTCCAACAGTCCAGATAATTTAATCTGAGGGTAGAAATCAAGGAAAATATATTAAAACCAATGTTGTGTTCCAGATGTTGTTCTTGTGTTCCAGGTGTTGTTCTTGTGTTCCAGATGATGTTCTTGTGTTCCAGATGATGTTCTTGTGTTCCAGATGTTGTTCTTGTGTTCCAGATTATGTTCTTGTGTTCCAGATTATGTTCTTGTGTTCCAGATGTTGTTCTTGTGTTCCAGATGATATTCTTGTGTTCCAGATGATGTTCTTGTGTTCCAGATGATGTTCTTGTGTTCCAGATGTTGTTCTTGTGTTCCAGATGTTGTTCTTGTATTCCAGATGTTATACTTGTGTTCCAGGTGTTGTTCTTATGTTCCAGATGTTGTACTTGTGTTCCAGATGTTGTTCTTGTATTCCAGATGTTATACTTGTGTTCCAGGTGTTGTTCTTGTGTTACAGATGTTGTTCATGTGTTCCAGATGTTGTACCTGTATTCCAGATGTTGTACTTGTGTACTAACTCTTTACTCTGAGTACATCAGCTGTTTTCTCTGTCAGTACAGAAACATCAGAACACTACAAGTACCAGGATGAACACTTTCCACCCTAAAGGGTCGCCATCTTGTCTCCACACAGGAAGGGGCGGGGCCACCGATGTAAAGGATTTTCAAATTAAAAGCTTGTGAGGAAGCTGCAGCTGTTCCTGAACACAAAGTGTTTGTTCTCCACTGCTGCTGCTGGACAGAAGAATCAGTGTGTTTATTGAGTGTTAAACAGAGGACACAAAAACACACTGAATTCTGGGTAAAATAATTAAAGCTGCAGATATTTTGGAGGGTGATGTGCATTTCTGTTTTCTAGGTTGTGGCCAGACATGAAGACCTCCTGGCTCAGGCCACTGGGATAGAGTCTCTGGAAGGTAAAGAACCACTTTTCTATATGCTACCATTATAAATTCTGGTTTGCAAAAACATCCTGGCAGTTTTTTCTATTTCAGGAAATGTATCAAATCTTGGTAACTTGGTTCCACTACAGTCGATATGTGGTTATTGAAGTTACTGTATTTTATGACGCAACAGTGACCATTTTAAAATCTTCCTGTTAGTGAGCCAGTGAAAATGAACTGGATCTGGAAAATCTCTTCCACTGTGTACTTCCCAAACAGCCAGTTCCTTCAGATAATATTAGTACACTGAAATCAAACATATTACATCACTATGTTCAACAGCATAATGGACTGATTTAATCAGTCTGATAGAATTTTACAATACAGCACTTTACTGTTGCTGCCATATTGTTAGTGATATGTTTTGTACTTACTTTTACTTTTGTAGGTTTTATGACAGTATTCGTTCCACCGTCAGACCTTCTCACCAGCATATGAATGAAAGAGCAGCACCCTGCTTTTTAAACCTTGCCTCATCAGCCTTTGTCATTTTAGAGTTTGACCACAAGAGAGCGCCAGCGTTCCGCCGATGAAGTCTGCTGACAGAGTCATTCTTGATCTAAATGGGAAATGGCATTGAAAGTTAAACATGTTGTTTTCAGGGGTTCTTCAGATGATGCAGACCAGGATCAGTGCTCTGCAGGCAGCTGTGGACAGGTATGCGTGTTTCCTCTGGCTTTAGATTAGACTGTTAATGTCAACATTTACACACGTGATCTTTCCTGCCTGCTGCTTCACATTCACGGCATCTCATCCTGGATTATAGAACGCCGTAATTGTGCATCTGATTTTAAGGACACAATGATTTAGAAAATTAATGGACGACTCTAAAGTACTTCCAGTTTTTCTAAATTGCTAAAACACTAAACCACATTTATTCAATCTCACACTCTTTTGGCAAAACCATAAACTATTTTCACTTCGTTAAACTCAGTTAGCAGAGCTTATCGACTCTTTTTTGCAAAATTAGAAACACATTCTCACTCACTACAACGCAGTGATGAACTTGTGATGCATAATTGTGACCACAGGTAGCAAAAGTTGAACACAATTAAAGCACAAGTGTCACTGTTTAAACACAACAACTCAAAACTGATCACACTTGTTGCAAATAATGTGATGAAGCCAATACAATGAACAGAAATTCAAAATGCATTGACTGTATTGTAAACAACCCTTTTTTTTTTGGAGGTACATGACTTGAACATAGTTTTCTATTCTTGGTGCAGTCTGTGAGGCTTGGGTTTTGGAGCAGGATCGGGCAACGTAGTTTGGTTTTGAGAACTTTCAAGAAATGTGTCTGAGAGATTCTGAAAAACTGTAAATAAAAACAAAATGTTTCAGCTCCCGAAGCTCACACTCACCAGTGGCTTCCTCATGAGTAGAAACGGAAGCCTCTGAGTTTCTTAAGTTATGTCTGCTTTTGTTTCCGCTGTTTTCCTGCCAATTTGTTCCTGGAACAAAGTTTTGGCAGAGCTGGGGGGTGACTTGTTGAACAAACAGAGATGTGAGGTGAAACCTGACTGCACACGGTTGAGTGGGAGCCGTTTTAAACCAGAAAGAAAATCAATAACGACACCATCTGTACCTCTGCCAGTGTTGCCCATTTATCATACTAAACAGCTTGTATTTAACCTGTACTTAAAAATGCAACAAATATTCTTGAAAGAAATATCTCAAGATCAATGGTTTCCTTTTATTGATATCAATTATATATTTTTTAAATTGGAAAATAACAATAATAATTAAAAAAAAAAGGTTGTTGTCTGAACAGAAATTTGTCAATCTGAAGACACAAGAAAGAGTCTGGTCCAACCATCAACCGCCCACCGATAGCTGTAACCTGACTGCACCACAGACCTGTCAATCAAACAGACACGCCCCCAAAAACAGGTCTTCTTGAATCTTCTTTTCTAATGAATGAGGGATTATTTTCAGATGGACCTCCAGAAAACTAATAAGAAGGAGTGACTTTAGCTAACAACACCGAGATAACTGATGGACACATTTTATTCACTTTGGATTTGATGAGAGAAGTTGAATGGGAGTCTATGGAGCCGGAGGCTTTTTGGAGCCGACCTCTAGTGGCACTCGCTGGTATTGCAGCTGAAGACACTTCTGGATCAGAACCATTTTACAGACCTGAAGCTACGAACTCTTTTATATCCAGTCTGTAGTTTTATATCCAGTCTGTGGTTTTATATCTAGTCTGTAGTTTTATATCCAGTCTGTAGGTTTATATCCAGTCTGGTGTTTTATATCCAGTCTGTGGTTTTATATCCAGTCTGTGTTCTGGTACTAAAAGGCTCACCAGGTTCTTAAAAGTTCAGATTACAGGTTGAGTTCCTGCTGTGGAAAACATCTGCATGATGATCTTTAGTCAAACTGTTCATGTCTTTCCAGGATAAGGACAAAGATCGTCGACCCGTACAACAAGATCGTGGCCAGGATCACGCAGCTCGCCCGACTGCAGGTAACTCACTGAGTTTATCCAACACAGCTGATGATGGTGTTGTGTTACCGTTTCTGTAGCTGAGTGTGAATCAGTCAGTGTTTCTTTTTAAATGGCAGAAGAACTGGATGACAGTTGTTTGCGTGGCAGTTTAATCAATAAACCATTGTTTTACATTTGATACGAAGCCTTCCCAAACCCACAGAGGAATCAACACTGTGTAGGAGAGCGGGTCAGCGTTTGCCGATATGTAGGCACGATGTGTGTTGTGTAGAGCTGCGAGCTGCTGTGTGTGCAGCTCAGTCAGAAGAACCGGCTGCAGCACTCCTGTTTGTGCAGCCGAGGGAGAAATCATGATTAAATATTGATGAAACAGCGGCTGTGAAAAGGTCAGCGTGATTCTGAGGTCTCTCTCCTGTGTGTGTGTGTGTGTGTGTGTGTGTGTGTGTGTGTGTGTGTGTGTGTGTGTGTGGTCTGGCTGAAGCCTTCAGAATGAGTTTGGATGTGACTCTTAACAGCTGCCAATCGATCGGCGGGGAATCGAGTCGACTGTTAGTTAGTTGTTTTCGTCCAGTATCTTCCTCTCTGTCTGCTTCTGATAAGAAACCTGGACTCACACATGCTGTAATTATCTGTTCAATGAGACGGTCTCTGTAGGAAGCTGGGGGCGGAGCCAGCGGTGGATCTGACCATCTGATTGGAAACCTGACGATACTACGTCCCGCCCACCGATAGCTGTAACCTGACTGCACCACAGGCCTGTCAATCAAACAGACACGCCCCCAAAAACAGGTCTTCTTGAATCTTCTTTTCTAATGAATGAGGGATTATTTTCAGATGGACCTCCAGAAAACTAATAAGAAGGAGTGACTTTAGCTAACAACACCGAGATAACTGATGGACACATTTTATTCACTTTGGATTTGATGAGAGAAGTTGAATGGGAGTCTATGGAGCCGGAGGCTTTTTGGAGCCGACCTCTAGTGGCACTCGCTGGTATTGCAGCTGAAGACACTTCTGGATCTGAAGCTACGAACACTTTTATATCCAGACTGTGGATGGGTCACAGTTCAATGTAACACTGGACGCTACAGTAACTCACTAACGCCCCTAATGGATAAAGACATGGGATTTAATTCTTACATCAGCGCTTTAGTGTGTGTTTGTGTGACTAGTAGCTAGATGATGTCACTATATCACAGGCACATGATGGGATCTCACCTCTGCTACTCCTCCTCCTTCCTCCTCCTCCTTCCTCTCAGACATTTAAACACACTGTGCCGTCATTCTCTCTCCATCACTCTTCATTTGACCTCAGCCTCCTTTTTGTCTTTTTCTTCTTCTTCCTGGTTACAACAACTGAGTTTAGTTTGTGTTGCTAATTAAGTGTGTTCCAGCAGTGAATGATCTCCTGTATGTGCAGGCTTCTTTATGAGAGGAGTGCTCACATCGTGTGCGATAACACGTTTAGTGTAAATGTTTTTCTTCCATCACTTACAGTAGGTGAGAAGCAGCAGCGGTGTAGCTCCATGGTTACCCAATGAGCATAGCAACCGTGAGGTGTAATGTCTGTTCTCGCCTGCATTTCAGGTCAAAGTTGGAAGAATTATTGACCAGCTTTAAGTGTTTGGCTTTAAGTACCACATGTTTACTAGTATCACTGATTTGCTTTTTTCCTTGTTAAAACAGTTTTTAGGTTACATAATAAGATGAGGCAAAAATATTTTTTTATGCAAAAAGTCTGAAACATTCAAATGTAGGCTTTCTATATTGTTTAAGTTTTTATTTTTATTTTACATTTATTTTATTTAACTTAATGTTACATTGAAACCCATCCACAGACTGTTTATGAAAGAGTTCGTAGCTTCAGGTCTGTAAAATGGTTCCGATCCAGAAGTGTGTTCAGCTGCAATACCAGCGAGTGCCACTAGAGGTCGGCTCCAAAAAGCCTCCGGCTCCATAGACTCCCATTCAACTTCTCTCATCAAATCCAAAGTGAATAAAATGTGTCCATCAGTTATCTCGGTGTTGTTAGCTAAAGTCACTCCTTCTTCTTAGTTTTCTGGAGGTCCATCTGAAAATAATCCCTCATTCATTAGAAAAGAAGATTCAAGAACACCTGTTTTTGGGGGCGTGTCTGTTTGATTGACAGGCCTGTGGTGCAGTCAGGTTACAGCTATCAGTGGGCGGGACGTAGTATCCTCAGGTTTCCAATCAGATCGGTCAGATTCACTTCTGGCTCCTCCCCCAGCTCGTCCAAATATGGTCACTTCCTGCTCCAAACCGCTCCGAACTAACAAGATGGTGACGAACAGAATCTGAACTGGAGGATTCATAACGTTCATGAACCAACGATGACATCCCTGATGGTTGATGACATCACTGATGGTTCTGATTGGTTGTCATCTGTCTTTATTAAAATTGGACCTCAGTGCTGACGAGATGTTTTAGATGATACAGATTAGATAATGAGAGGATGTGAAAGTAAATCTTTGAGCAGTTAGAAAATAAGATGTTGAAATAATGTTGATTATCTTGAATATAAAAGTACATACAGTATTTGGTAAATACTCTGGAATTTATTTGTGTAATTACAATAAAATTCTTAAGGGATTTCCGTGTTCTCGGTGCTACACTTATGTTAGTTTCCACCTGGCTGTGTTTCCTAAAGTTTGGTAAACTCACCACGACTTTCTTTTCCATTTTCCCGCGCCAGGTGGCCTGTGACCTGCTGCGGAGGATTATTCGTATTTTATACCTGAGCAAGAGGCTCCAAGGACAGCTGCAGGGGGGCAGCAGGGAGATCACCAAGGCTGCTCAGAGCCTCAACGAACTGGGTGAGGACCGGCATGCTTATTAATGTCTGCAGTCTGTTTATTACAAACAACTGGGAACGTGTGTGTGTAAAAAAATTAAGAAATGGTTCGAAATCTTTAGCGGTCGCCCTTGTTTCATGCTGCTCTGTCAGTTTGTGTCTGTACCAGGTGTTTTAGTCTGAAAACAAGTTGAGTTCTTATCACTCAGAGGTTAGTAGAAGCAGACACAGAGGAAGATGTTGTGCTGCAGGAGATGTATGTGGATCTGTGGCAGGTTCCTCTGGAGTCCACAGCAGGGATGTGTTGTAGTCTTTGGGATGAGAGGAAGAGCAGTGCGTACGGCAGCTCCACCGACAACAGCACCGTTGACCTTTAAATCAGAGCACAAGGCTTGTTGTGTCAGCCGAAGGGCGCACGGCATGCTGCTCTGGAACCGCTCCACAGATTCAACACTGTCCAGAACTTCAACCGGACTCAGACGTAAACATAGAAAAAGATCAGTAGGACAGGCATGCTTTTACCAAACCGAGGAGAAATGTTGTCTTTTTGAGATTCTGGGGACTCGGTCGCTCTCATGCTTTTATTCCTGTTCAGTAGATTATGTCATGTTTCGTTTCTCTACTTTAGTACCAGATAGCCTAAATTTAACCATGAAAACATGTAAAATTCTGCAGCCTGAAAGTGTTCTTCACTCCAGTTTTGACTTCTTTGCATCTATTACCTCTTAGTTTCTGAAACCATATAAAAGAGTTTGTAAATACGTACATGATGCTGGATTGAATTTCTCCACCGTTCTACAGTTAAATTAGTTTGTATCTCTAAATCTCACCTGAAATCCAAACTTTTTGGAGTATTTTTTCCTAATGACAGACGGCTGCTGCTCTTACATGTTTGTGCATTGTCATGTCATCAGTGGGCTTACATTATATTCTTTCTTTTATTAATATTTGCATGTATTTATTTACTCTTATTTTTTCATTATTTCAATTCACAAATTTCTTTATCTGGCCAGTTTTGCATTATTAATCCTTCTTATAATCCTCATTGTCAATTAGAAGAAATAAACTCTTGATTTCAACTGGGAATCATACACAAACCTATTCAACCCTTCGCATCGATGAACACAAAGTGTGTTAATATTCAATCCTCTTCTTCCCAGCTGAATACTGCAGCAAGTATCACCTACATATTTGATAAAACTGCACAACTTGACCATGAAGCGCTGCGTCCATCTTCACCCCCGCTACTCTTAATTAAATAAGTCCCGATCCGATGTTTTCAGATAGTCCGGTCTCTACCATAGGGCTTACGTTACATCCACTTTGCGTGACAAAATAATAACAATAAGGTATTTTTGGGCCTACAGTACGGCTGAGTTATGAGCACATATCACAGGGCCGTATGCTCTGAGTGTGAGTCCCTGGTTTGGGCCCCCCGGACTCATTCAGGACATTTATTTTCCATCATAAACAAGCACTAAGCTTGTATTTTTTTCACATTGCTGAGTCATAGTGTCCCACAAACATGGTTCAGATATTAACAGATTATAGACAATTTACTCTTCATAATTATAAAAGGATATCTCTTTAGATAAATAAGACGGTTATTTTTTTCCTTGATATAGAGGCTAAAATATAAAAATCCCTAAATATGATTTATTAAATGATGTTCTCAGTTCTGGATAGACTAGGCTAGCCTGAAAAATACAAGATACAACACGAATGGTTAGCTGCAACAATGACCAAGATATGAGCTTAAAAGTGAAGGTAGTGAAATAACCCTGAAAATAGCCGATGACTTGTCCTCATCTTCTAATGATACCGTGTGAAGACGGGGAACTGCTCCCTGCTCCACTTACTTACCATTATTAAAGTGTCACCGTGCACACCGTTGCACATTAAATGTTCAGAACAAAGTGGAGCACTCGGTGGAGACGCACGTGTTCACCTTTTACTGCAAGGTCACTGCTCTACTACTAATAAGTACACTTTTAAATAATTAATAAAAGGAATATGGTAATTTACCTTAGCAATGCAAATACGCACACACAGGTTGCCTTTATGTTTCCAAAAGTAAATAGTGTCAGTCTTCCTCTTACTGCTCCACATGAAATTCATAGCAGCAGACCTCGGTATTCACATCAGCTTAATTATGCAGTTTCAATGCAGTCACAGGATCTTCTCTGTGGCCACTCCTGGAGAAGTGTGTGGTGCGTTAGCTCTGATTTCTCTCTCCGGTAGAGTAGGTGTCGTATTCCCTGGCAGTCCCCTCTCTTCATTGTCCACTAATTGGCTCCTTGGCATGAGACGCCTAGTGAGAGCTGGTGAGCTGGATGCTGCTGCCCACAGGTTCACCAGGGCTGCTTGTTCACAGCCAGAGAGGTTCAGCCCGACACACACCTCCTCTCCTATACGTGGTGGTTCTTTGGAAAGGTGGGCGGGGAAAAGGAAATATGAAAAATCTGGAACTATTAAGGGGAATAAATCGATAAAGAAAATGTGGAAATATAAAGACAAAGAACAAAGTTTAAAAGCTTATTGCTTTAGCTTTTTCCGTATTGTTTTCCCATTTTTTGTCTTTGTTTTTACTGTATTGTTTTTGCTTTTACCGTATTCTCTTAAATCTTAATTACTTATCCTCTTAATTGTGAACGTAACTTAATGTGTACACTTTTGCCCTGTCCTCTGGTGAGTGCAGGTGAAAGTGTGTTGACATGTTTGTGCATATCGGTGATATCTGCCGTTGTCGTAAGCATAGAAACCGGAAGTTAATGCAAGGCCCACTCAAATCCAGTTGATTGACAGCTCGTCCATTCAAGCAAAAGCAAAACGGGAAAAGCAATACTCTTTGAAACTTTATTTGTCTTTATATTTACACATGTATTTATTTATTTATTTATTTATTCCCCTTTGTATTTCCAATTTTTTTTCCTTATTCTTTTTCCAATTTATTCTTTATTTTGGCACTCCTATCACTCCAAAGTGCCGCAGCATAGAAATACATCACACAAAGGACATAATGATATGTTTTATGAGAACTCTCGTACTTTTATTCATTCCTTTGTGGTGCTTTGTAAAATGAGATTATGACAGTGAGGCCCAGGTTGGCCCACTCTGGCCCAGTTTGACCCAGTGATGTCAGATCTCTATCGTAGACCTTCTCTACATCCGACCTGTTGTGTGTTAGCGCCAGCTGTGTTGGTTCAGAGGACTGCGTGACCTTCTGGTGTCAGCAGAGGAAAAGTGATATTGATGCATTCCACGTCACCCCCATCAGTTATCTGAGCCACACTACTCTTACTTATCACAAGGCAATAAGCCAGTCACAGCCGGTCCACAAGGACAGACATGCGCACACATAAACGCATAGAAACACACACATGCACACATTCCTTTGGCTGCAGAGAGCTTTTAAATGGGGTCAGTGTCCTCTGTCCTTCAGCACAGCAACACTCTCCTGTGGTGTCGGCTGCACCAGTTGGTTGTCTTCCAACAATCTCAACAATTTCTCAAGTGCTGCTTTTTATTTTGTGGTGGTTCACATTTTGGGGTCTCTCCTAAGGGTCGACTGATATGGCTTTTCCAGGGCAGGACAAATCCTGACACAAAGCTGCGGTTGACTTTAAATACATGATGTATGTAATCTTATTATGAAGGTAAATAGAAATTTTGTGGTATTTATTGTGAAGCTGCCGGCCCTACCAAGACAGTAGTGGGCGAAACACTGCTGCAACGGTGTGAGACAAACTTTGATGAAACACAACGCGCGTCGTTAAACTCTTAGAAAGAGCACATATGACATGATTGTGGTGTTTTTGTAACAAGTGGCTCTGAGAATGGATCATTTCCAGACTGAAGAATCTCAAGTGTGCAATAAACTGGGAAAAAAACCCAATATCAGATAAATATTTAATGTTTACCTTCTTAGTCCACCTGCACACAGATTTTAAAAGCATTTGTCAACTTGGAGAACTGTCCACAATTCTTCTGTCTCAGAGTCCTCTGTCTTACCCATGATGCTGAGACCAGGACTGTGTGGGGCTCAGACCATCTGGTGGAGGACTCCTGGTTCTGACAGAGATACTTCTGTAGGATATTGGATGAATGTTTGGACTGGTGATCTTGCAGCAGAGTGAATTTGAGAGCAATCAGACTCTTTGGTTGTTTTGCCTGACAGCCTGAACATCGCCAGTGCCTAAACATTTTGTTCTGCAATGTCCTGTATGTTTTACAGGTAACTTCCATAAACTGGAGCTTGGTAGTTTTAAGTTGTGATTCCCATCAGTCAAACCAGCCTTATGTCACAGAAAAGGTCCTGGAATATCTGTTCACCATGATTTGTTAGTTGTTATGTAAAGACTCTATTTTCCCTGCTTCTAGTACAATACAAGGCATTTAAAAGATCAGAGTTAGAAGATTTTAACTCATTTTACTCATTTTTTTTTGAATCCATGTTTAAATTCACAATGTGGCAGCATCAGTCTGTAACCACAAATCCATCCTCCCAGTGCACTTTCTTGTCTTTCCTCCATCTACTTTACACATTTATTTTTCACCCGTTTGGTGGGTGATTTACTATGAGTAACTGTCGCTCTTCTTAAATCAGGTGTTTTGGACGGAAAACAGAACAACAATAGAAGGAAAAGGAAATTGCATCCCTTTGAAATTAATAAATATAAATATAACATGAAGAAACGCTATTTAGGAGATTATCAGCGAGGAAGTCAATGCTGTGAGAAAAACATCAAGATCAATAGATGAAGTTAAGAGAAGATGGAAAGATATAAGGCTTAATAATAAAATTCAATTTTATTTATATAGCGACAAATCACAACACCGGTTATTTCATGGCACTTAACACATTAAAGTCCTTACAGCAGAACTTTACAACGTTATACAGAGAAACCAACAATTCAACAATTCCCACATAAGCTAGGAGGGAAAAACTCTTTAAGGGAGAAAAACCTCCAACAGAGGGAAGAAAAACTCCCTTTAACAGGAAGAAACCTCCAACAGAACCAGGATCAGAGGTGGGCGGAGCATCTGTTAACAGAACCGGGATCAGAGGTGGGCGGAGCATCTGTTAACAGAACCGGGCTCAGAGGTGGGCGGAGCATCTGTTAACAGAATCAGGCTCAGAGGTGGGCGGAGCATCTGTTATCAGAACCGGGCTCAGAGGTGGGCGGAGCATCTGTTAACAGAACCGGGATCAGAGGTGGGCGGAGCATCTGTTAACAGGACCAGGATCAGAGGTGGGCGGAGCATCTGTTAACAGAACCAGGCTCAGAGGTGGGCGGAGCATCTGTTAACAGAACCAGGCTCAGAGGTGGGCGGAGCATCTGTTATCAGAACCAGGATCAGAGGTGGGCGGCCATCTGCCTCGACCGGTTGGGGTGAGAGGAGAGCAGAGAGACAAAAGGACAGCATAGAGATACAAGAGAAGAACTGTTGGTGGAGACGACAATCACAGAGCAGAGACATGCAGCTCCATGACGGGACATCTGGAAAAGAAAGAACAGAAACTACACGAGTGAAGGAACTGAATGGAGACAACAGATAATAAGAAGAAACTATGGGAGAGAAGAAGATGGTGAGGTATGAGTCAGTTAAAGAGTAGGAGGAAAGAAAAGAAGCTCAGCATGTAACGAGGTCCTCCAGCAGCCTCGGCCTATAACAGCATAACTAAAGGTTGGTTCAGGTCTACCTGAGCCAGCCCTAACTATAGGCTTTATCAAGAAGGAACGTTTTGAGTCTAATCTTAAAGCTAGAGAGGGTTTCTGCCTCTCCAACACAAACTGGGAGCTGGTTCCACAGGGGAGGAGCCTGGAAACTGAAGCTCCGCCTCCCATTCTACTTCTGGAAACTCTAGGAACCACAAGTAGACCAGCGTACTGAGAGAGAAGTGCTCTGCTAGGATTATATGGTTCTATAAGATCTCTAAGATATGATGGAGCCTGGTCATGTAGAGATTTGTAAGTCATCAAGAGAATTTTAAATTCTATTCTTGATTTCACAGGAAGCCAGTGAAGAGAAGCTAAAACTGGAGAAATATGATCTCTCTTGTTAAATCCCGTCAGTACTCTTGCTGCAGCATTTTGGATCAGCTGCAGGTTTTTAATGAGTAATTTGGACATCCTAACAACAAGGAATTACAATAATCTAGTCTAGAAATAACAAACACATGAATGAGTTTTTCTGCGTCACGCTGAGGAAGGATTTTCCTGATTTTATTAATATTACGTAGATGGAAGAAGGCAGTTCTGGAGATTTGCTTTATATGGTGTCTAAAGGACAAATCCTCATCAAAGATGACTCCAAGGTTCCTCACAGTTTTGCTGGAGGCCAAGACAACGTCATCTAGAGTAACTAAGTGATTACAGAAAGAGTTTCTGAGGTGTTTAGGACCAAGTACAAGAACTTCTGTTTTGTCTGAATTTAGAAGCAGGAAGTTTTTGGTCATCCAGGACTTTATGTCTTTTAGACAGGCTTCAAGTTTTACTAACTGATTAGTTTCATCTGGTTTTATAGAAAGATATAGCTGAGTGTCATCTGCATAACAATGGAAGTTGATGCAGTGCTTCCTGATGACATCTCCAAATGGAAGCATGTACAAAGTAAAAAGTATTTCCTTTCCATCTTTCTAGTCGCTGCCTAGCAGAGCGTAGTTCTGAGTTGTACCATGGAGACAACTTCCTCTGGTTCATGACTCTCTTCTTCAGAGGGGCGACATCATCTAGACTTGTAGCAGAGATACTGCAGTGTTTTCTACCAGATGATCCACTTGTGTGGGACTAAGATCAACGTAGATGTCTTCCACTGCTTTAACACACGGCATCGAAGAGGATAAACATGTAACTGCTTCCTTAAACTTGGCCACGACATCATCTGACAGACATCTACTGTAGTGGGATTTATTCCCACATGCTGTGTCGTCCATTATTGTAACTTCAGATGTTGATAAGAAGTGGTCCGACAAAACAGGGTTTGGAGGAAATACAATTAAATTTTCAGTTTCCATCCCATACGACAGAACCAGATGGAGGGTGTGGTTACCACGGTGACGGGGTTTATTTACATTCTGATAAAAGCCTATAGAATCTAATAATGAGCTGAAAGTAGAACTGAGGCTGTCGTTGTCCACGTCAACATGAATGTTAAAGTCTCCCACTATCATCACTTTATCTGAACTCAGCACTAAATCTGATCAAAAGTCAGAATTCAGTTAGAAACTCTGAATAAGGACCAGGTGGGAGATAAACAACAACAATACAATCCGTTTCTCTGCTTTCCAGTTTGGGTGAAAGACTAAGAGTCAGACTCTCAAATGATTTAGAACTAAGTTTAGGCTTTGGGTTAATTGATCAACTTGAGTGGAAGATTGCTGCCACTCCTCCTCCTCGGCCTGAATCTCTAATGTGGTCAAATAAAAGAGGTGCAGCAGGTCCACATCTCTCTGACCTGGTTTCATTCAGTGAACATTATGAAGCGACCTGTGAACTGTGTGGGACACATTCAGGACCACGGACAGCTCCCCTGAAGAACAGGACAGATATCCCAGCAGAGATACCTACAGTACGCTGTTGGCTGGAAATCAGCATTCGGTTCATTCAATAACTCTAAAATTTCACCTCTGGACAGACGACATGTCTGAATAATTTCTACTTTTGACATCAGAAATGTTTAACGGGCGTAAAATCTCGTTCTCTACGTATTCTTTGGTTTCCTGCGTCTCCTTCACAATAAGACCAGCGTCTCTCCTGATGTTCATCTGACCTTCAGTCGGAGTAAAATACACAACAATCACTTCTCCTATATTTACTTATATTCAGTAAATATCATTACAGATGTTAAATTCATCTATTTTCAGTATTTTACATGTTCAAGTAGAAACGCCCAATATTACATATGTATTCAGAAAAACATGCAGAATGGACACCGTGTTAAATATCACATTTGAAAGACGCCTTCATCACTGCACATCATCAGTACATCAGCTGGGACTTTATTTTTTTGCATTTTTTTTTTTTGGTGTGAAGTTTGTTTGTGATTTTACACACGTAGACCTTCAGTGAATCAGACAATTAGTCTGAACAATAGATTTAAAGTCTAAAATCGGAGTTATTTCATTACCACATATTAGAACAGCTGGAGGTGACCTGAAGCTGAAGGAGTAACTATATTTCACATGTTAATATTATCCAGACCACTTATCTGATGGGTTTTGTGTCTGTATCCAGTCACAGGTGGTGGAACAGCAGAGGGATGCTGACGCAGGTTGTGCTTCAGGTTGTTTATTACAAATGATGACAAACAATATCAAGATATTCTATTACTGTACAGAGACATCTGTCTTTATTACATTAACTAGAGAACAACACGCACCGCTGCATAGATACAGAGCTATGACTGAACTGTCCTTGATAGCACTCCACAACAGTCCACAATAAATAGAAATAAATTACCTTCCTCAAGTGTCGGTGACACCGATTTTTAGGCTTTGTTTTTTCACTGAAAGAAAAAAGCAGCTTTAAATGCAGGCCTTGAACTCAATCAGCCGTTTGTAGTTTCTCTTTTTATATTTGTAGTAAGTGTGTTTGTTTATTCCTGTTTAATTGGGGAATACATTTTCCTTCCTGTGGTCAGAAGTTTAGTATTCCTTCAGTAAGCTGCCTGAGATGTTCGTACGTCATTGTTTAACGAGTACACCTCTTTTTAGCTTGTTTTTTTTCCACCTCTCTATTTGCATAAACAGTTCTCCACCATCGGACTGGAAAACACCACTTTTCAATCTTGTTCTGTCTGTTTCTTCACGGTGTAGCATCGACTACATATTCAACATATTTACATGCGAGTTCCTTCCTTCACTCTGCATCCTGCGAGCACAGACATTTCTGTCTGGCCTCCGTGTCCTCGAAGGTCACCTTCTTGCTCCTCCTGGGGTCGATCCAGGAGTTATGAATGACCACGTTGTTTGGAGTCGGGTCGGCTTCGACCACAGACACCACGCGCTTCTTCATCTTGCTCTTCAGAACCTTCTGGAACTTCTGCCGCGTGAAGGCGTAGAGGAGCGGGTGAAAGATGGTGGTCCCGTAGGCCATCACCAGGAAGCCCAGGCGGAGGCGGACAGTCAAATCACTGGGTCCGGTGCTGAGGATGATGGTGTTCAACACCGTTATGGGAGTCCAGCAAAGCAGGAACGTGGAGATGATGAGGAGAGACATCCTGAAGACTCGTTTCTGCCTCTCCCGTCTCTCCCGGTGGCGCTTCACCGCTCGCCTCAGCGCGATAATGACGGACACCGACGCCCGCATGCCCAGAGGAGCGCTCCCCCCCGACCGGACCCCCGTGCTGCTTTGTGAGGCGTCCGTCGACTCCGGTTGTGTCGCGGTGCTCAGGGAGATCGTGTTTTTGCTCTTCTGTTTCTTTTTCGGTAAGTTGTGCTGAAAGCGTGTTCCAATGCGAATGTTCAGCGCCTGGAGGATCTTGTAGTAAGTCACCAGCATCACCACAGCCGTGAAGAAGAATATAGGAATCTGTGCGAGCAGGTGATAGTACAAACCCAACTCTGTGTAGTACTCGTTAGTGTGAGCCACCGTCACCACTGAAGTCTGGTTCACCAGATCAGAACCGGAGCTGATGAAGAAACCCACTTCCATGAACGGAACCAGGAAACTGAAAAAGGATAAAGCCCAGATGGATCCCAGCAGAGCCACGGCTCGGCCCATCGTCAGCACGCGGTTCGCCGGCCGCACCGAGATATCGTAGCGGTCCACGGTGATGGCCAGGACGTTGGCAGCGGTGGCCACGCTGGCAAAGGAGACGCAGGCCTCGTGGAAACAGCAGATCATGGCTGTGTCGGCCTCCAGCGGGAGCAGAACCGCCACGGCCGTCAGCGGGATGCAGCACACACACACCTGGAAACACACAGAAGTTCAGGTCGCGGCCCAAACACGTCATGTTTATCTCCAGTAGTCTGACGAAAACAATCTGGTTTGGAATTATTGACGATGTAATTGGCTAAAACAACATGTAAACCAAAAGGTTCATTGTGGCTTCAATTTACTGCGTGAATACAGTCGGGGATGAATTTTTTGGTAACCTTCAACAAAAACAGAAAACCCACTATTTCCTCTGAAATAACTGGAAACTGACAAAAGTAATCAGCATCCATAATTTTTTTTTTATTCCATATTTAATAAAAAATCAGGCTTTTGATTTAGATTTTTGATTCAGCAGAATATTTTAAACTAAAACAAATTAAAATGGCAAAGTTGATGGAACCTTAATTTTATATTTTGTTGCTCAACCTTCAGTGGAAATCACTGCAAACAAGCAATTTCCATTTCTGTCTTCCTGTCAGCAGGTAGTTCGGTCCACTCTTCCAGAACAAACTGCTCTGGCGGTGGGAAAGTTCAATGTTTGAAAAAGCTACTGCAGAACAGTCCGATGTTTGGTTCTGATCCGTTCGTGCTGCTTTCAGCTATGTGTTTTGGCTCCTGGTCCAGACGGAGCTTTGTAACACTGGGCAGCATGTTTGGCTGCAGAGTTCCTCGATAGTCTTCAGATTTCATTGAGCCACACAGATTCAAGGCTCCCTGTGTCAGACGCAGCAAACGGAACCTGAACCAGAACACAACCTCCTCCATGTTCCCCAGCAGGTATGGTGAGCTTTGCCTTGTTTCTTTGTGGATCCTTCTGTTGGGTCTGGGCTCCATGTTCCTCCTGCAGTCTGACTCCAGGCCCGCGGACCCTAAACTGGTTCCTAATACGAGCAGCTGCAGTCACAGGAACATGAAGCTCTTACAGCCTTTAACATGCTGCTCTATCGTTTCCTCGGCTCCACGTTCAGTGTGGTGACACCAAACAGCAGACTGACCACTTTTCTACATTTAAACAGGCTCAATGACTGATCAGAAGTTTTAAGACGTATGCTATTAATTAAAATATCTCTAGAACAAAATTATATTTATAATTTTTTAATCTGTCAAGGTTACTTCAGAATAATTTTTGTAGAAGAAGCCACATTTTTCTCTTCACTCTGTGTCACAAACTAAAAGGCTGCAGGTTGATGAGAAAAATGCTTTTCATTTCATCACTTTTTTAGGAGGAATAAAGCATTTTCTCAATGAACTCTTAAGAGTACCGACAAATTTATCCATGACTGTATACGACTCCGACCACCTTTAACAGGGAATTGTTTCCAGTTGTTGCATTGTACACCTCGGGATGATTTTGAAACTATTGGCGCAGCCTTTAACCAATCAGCATTGACCTCCATATGTGGTGTCAAAGGCTGACTTAATGTTCGCTGAATGGAACTTTTAGCCCGAGCCATCTGACACAGTGAATGTTTACTAGTGAGTGTCATGAGATGCCAGCAGTAACCAGCCACATTATGAAGTTTCTTTTTGTAAAAAGAGAAGTGCTGACTGAGGTCAGGACTCACCAATACATCCACCACGTGCAGGTTCATGGTGATGATGTTGGAGACCGAACTGATGAGGTTTTGTTTCATGCAGTAGAGGACCAGCACAGTGAGGTTGGAGCTCAGGCCCAACACTATCTCCAACAGCAGGAAGCCTGTGAGAGAAACCTACCGACAGAGAACAGGGTGAGAATGATGCCATTTAGTGTGACGTAACATATTCAGTCTTTATAATCGATAGAGTCCTCAGTTTTTCCACATTGTTTTGGACTGAAAAGGTCATCTAAGATGTGAGGTGTCATCAAAAGGTTGCTGCTGTGCACGAATCGAGCGCAGCTCAGCGACGCACACAGAGCAGAGGGAAGCAACGACCTTCATGACTAATTATTCAGAGTGTCGTCTCTTGATCAACATCAGCAGCTGAGTTTCACACGTTAACGTGACCGCTGAACATTTGTTTATTTCACTGTGGACCTGAAACTTGTCAGAGCCCACATTATAGTTTTTTGTAATTTTTCGGGGAACAGAAAGAAGTTGCAGGGAACTCTTGAGTAGGTAGTGACAGTTGTGTTGCTGTTGGCGAACTGGACATGACAGTAGAGCTCTGTGTTGACAGTCTGACCCTGGTGGGTGAATTCACTGCCCTCTTGATCTGACGCGCCGCCTTTGGTCTCGGACTGTGAAGCGCCGCCCCTCTTGAAAACAGGACCATCACTCAGAACACCTCGTCCGGCTCCTCGCCTCATCGCCGTAGACTTTCTGAAGGGTTTCCAGGGTCCTTGTTGACAGTTTCCAGAGTTGGACACAGTTCCTGCTTGTTCCTGCTTCCTCCTGCTTCCTTCTGCTCCGTGTGCATCACTGTGCTGCGCTCGGTTCATTCGCCACAGGAAGCGTTTCAGCTCTCGTACGTGTTATGCGGCTGTAGTCATACCTGGAAGCTGATGGGGTAGATAGCCTCGGAGGAGGTCAAGTCGAGGTCATAGGGGTCAGCAGTGTCGAGCACCGTCATGTTGCTCATGGTGGCTGCAGAGATCAGCACTGGGGATGTGTGCATTATCCTGATGGGAGGAAGAGGCCTGGAGAGGGTTTTACACAAGAAAGGTCTTTGTTGAGAAGTGAACCATCATTGTATATTCAAATTCACCTATGTGACGGTATTGATGCTGCAGAATAAATGAATGCCTTTGTTTTTGGACTGTATACAGTAAAATAGAAGTGAAATGAAAGATGATGATATCATTATTGATATCATTCCACTTGTATAAATAAGACCTGCTTGCATGTCTTCCATTTTTATCTTGACCTGCAGCTTGTTTGTAAGTTTTAATTTGAATACCTTTGACCTGAATAGAATGACCTCATTATATCAATGTTTTAAAAGGGGACTTCTGGAGTTTAAATCAGACTCTTATGAGGTTGGGATATATGTAAAAGCACCAGCTTGTATGAAAACATTAAAGATGATTTATCAGGGATTTACACAAAAAGCTAAACGGCAATACGTCAAGTCAGGCGATCGTACTGCCAAACAGGGTGTTCTGAAGGGTCACTGCAAGAGTACTTACTAAGTTTAACTCAAGCCATAACTGCACAGGAGCCAAAAGTCAAGGCCTTTGTACGAGGGTGGATGAGAAAGCTCAGAGCCTGCTGCTGTCGCGCATGAATGGTGTGCTGCAGCCTGACGTGGACGTAGCAGAGAAGCTGTAACCTTTGCGAAGAAGTACTCCAAGTTCTGACGCTGAATTAAAATCACTACCAGAGTTACACATGCTTTTGTGAGGAGTTTTTTTTTTTTATGCACCTGACAGTGAAGCTCCGCCCCTCTTGGAAACGTGAACGTCACTCAGAACAGCTCTCCAGGCTCATCGCTTCATCGCCGTAGACTTCCTGAAGCATTTCAAGCGTCTCTGTTGACGATTTCCAGAGTTTGAAACAGGATTTGATGTCATGTACACGGAGAAATCACAGAAGCATGTCACTCAGGTGCTGATTTAGAAACGTGGACTGCTTACTAACGAGGTTACAGCTTCTCTGCTCTGTCTACGTCACGGAGCTGCACAACATTTATGCGCACTAGGAGCACAACTTTCTGATCCGCCCGCCAATTATTTACATAGTGACGATTTTGTTTCTTGAAATATGCAGTTGCATAAGAACAAAGTTCAGTAATAGATACTTGTACATGTGCTGCAGTTTTGTGCATGAAATGACAAAGAGGACGGCTCTTAAGATGGAAGTTGTCCGTCATGTTGCACACAGTATTGTTAAGTAAGGCAACACAACTTTCTTCACAGTTGAATCCAAAGTCTGGCACCGTTTTGATCGTACACACCATCAAATACAAGTTCTCTATTGTCTATGATAAAGAGCAGACACGCTCGGAGGGCTTCAACCAAAGAGCTGCTAGAAAGCATCACACAGCGAAGGAAACCCTCCTCCTGCACCTTTTAGGTGTCGACATGAGGAATCTGCGTCAAAGAAATGTAAATTCACTAAAATAGAGGATCTGACATCCATGCTGTGATTGGCCAGCTGTGAGAGGCAAACAGGGTTTGAACTTTTCCTCAAGCACTATTTCACTTGTACACATGCATGAGAAGTGAAATAGTGCTTTTTATACTGAAACCTGAAGCCAGACTTAAAGGGACTGTAGTTCATCATCCAAGACATTTACTTCAGTCTTGGTTTTCTTGCTGAGTCTGAATAAACCAATGCCAAACATACTAGAATCTCTAGTTTCTGGACTTTTGTTCCTTATGGTTTGGACGAAAAGAAGTGTGATAAGTCAGGATTAAACTCACCACTCCCTCCCAGCCGTGTCCTCTCCAGCTCAGCAGCAATCCAAGTAGCCAAGAGGAACCTGCTGGAGCACATCACACCATCCCATCATACTCTCACTGGGCAAAGTCAATCCTCAGTTCATCTGCTTGGTTTGCAGCATGCTCGCTATGATCAGAACAAATTTAATAGACAAAGAGAAGTCGTCTTAGAGCTTTAGCTTCGGGGAAGCACTCGGGTGAAGGGAAAAGTGTCTGTGACACACGGAGAGCCCCCCCCCCCCCCCCCCCACACACACACACACCCACCCACCCCTCATCGGGGGACATGTGGTCTATAACATCAGTGCGGTGCACTAAGATCAATGCTGTCTTTCATGCAGAGCTCTGTCTTGTCATTGTCTGCTGTGCTTGAGCTGTCGCCTCCAGTGTCATCCCCGCCTGAAAGTGATGCCAGAGCCAGAACAATCCTCCTCTCTCTCTCTCTCTCTCCACTGTCCCACTTTGACCAGGTACTGGACGTCTTCCACACTTTTATCTCTCCTGAGAGGCTATGAAGCAGCTCACGTCACACCACGTCAGGTTGTGATTTCATATTCCAGAGAGCAGTGAAGGAGTAGAGTGCAAAATGGAGGGAAGGTTTCCAGAGAAAGACAAAAGAAAAGTGTGTGTGGTTGTTCCTCTGGACTCGACCCACTTAACCCCTTCAAATCCGTGTGCTCCAGCGGGAGGCGGAGCTACACCAAAAGTCAGAGGCCCAGATGTAGGTCATGTAGAGTCCTTGGGTACCAGTCGGCCGGCCTTCACAGATGGGAGGAGAGGAATTGATCGAAGCAGAGGATGGTGTCATGTTCCTCTGTTGTCATCGTCCTCTTCCCCGGCGTGCTTCCTCCATCACTCTCCATGTTTGATCCTGCAGAGGGAAACAAGGGAAGATTTCAGTTAGATAAAAGGAAAAGAAGGAACTGGGTCACCTTGACATGGGCTTGTATGTTGCATCACAAGGCCACCATCTAATTTCATCTCATTTATCATCCCCTGACACATCGCTGCTCTCTCTGTGCTAATTGGACGCCTGTCTCCGAGTGTTTGCGCTCTTCTTGGTGTTTGTTTAATCCGTTTTTGATGCCTTGCGTTTTATCTTTGATGCTTTTCATCATGTGTTGTTCAGTAAATGAGCCCTGAGAACTGTGAACAGGTTCTGTTTGAGATAACTCAGACGGCGGCGTCACATCAGCGAGTTTCAATGTGTCTCAGTAAGCCTCTTACTGTCTCCAATCAATCAAACTTTATTTATAGTTTGGTGCAGCTCAAAGTGTTTAACGGATGATTGATGGGCCAACAATAAGACAAAATAATAATAATCTAGAACAATTTAAAATCCCATTAAAAAAACAAATTAAAAAAGAAAAAGACAATTTAAAAAGACAATTTGAGACCAATACACAAAAGAGGACAGTGATGATTAAAAGCTAAAATAACAAGTTGGAAAATAGAGTGAAAGTTTGATTTTTATTTAGATAGTGTTCTTGTATGCTTAGACAACATTTACCATTTGAGAGCTTCATTAAAATGAAAAAAAAGGTTTTACAGAAAATTCTGTGTATATCTCAAAATAGTTAGAAAAAAAAAAAGGTGTTGTTTTTGTGTTGGTACACAAAAGACATGAATTCATTCATGTTCATACGTATGATTGAAGTAACTCTAAGAAATGGCACGCACATCTGTATTCATCTGTATGTTCGAGTTCTTTAGATTAGCAGTTTAATAGTCTGGACAGGTGCATACTTACATAAACGAGGTCCGTTCCAGTGTCTTCAGTTTATTTTTCCACATACAGGCTTAAACATCAGTTCATTTGTACATCCTTCAGAGCTTCCATCCAACATCCAGGAAACAGTCCACTCCATCTTTTATTATCACGGAGTTGTACGTTGTACATTTCTGTCCACTCTTTCCCACCAGGTAACCCAGCAACGGACTTCTGTCTTGTCCCGGTCACATGGCTCCTCCCTGCACATGTGCGCTGGTTACATGGGCTGACCCTAATCCTGAGCAACCAAAATATAACCACCAATCACCTTCTAAAACTCACTCTGCCAAATGTAGGAAATGTAATCACTCATCTTCTTTTTACGGATGAATCGACCACTTCTTTTGCTGTACGGACTGATTTGGCTCTTACGGTGGATGAAACACGATGACGAGGGATGTTTGAGTGGAATCGATACGAGCTGAATTCAGCAGTTTTTTTAGGTTGCAGATGGGGCTGACAAAGATTAAAAAAAAGTTTCCATTTAAATCCTCCCCAACATGAGATAACCCTGATGATGCGCTGTGACCTGTTATAGACGTTCCTGCATGGATTATATTCTGATAACTGTACTGCGTGTTGTGGAATATATATACCTCATTGTACCTCATTACTCCTTCTCTAACTTGGAATAAATTGTACCTTGTAATTGACCCGTATGAAAAGACTTTAAAAGCTGCAATTAAAACTGGTAGAAATGTTGAGATGAAGCAGATTGCAGGTTGTTTTATTTTCTAAGTCCGGTAATAATAGACCAAAATGGTTCCAAGTCTGAGGAGGTGAGCTGCTTCCAAGGAGGGAGAGATTGTTAAAATGGGCCATCCCACGAGGGCTTATATGACACATGATATAAATAAGTTGGTACCTTATATGATGGAAGAGATGACGACACCCAGGTGCATTGCCTGCAGCTGAAACGTGGCGCTGCAGTGTGGGACATGTTGAACGTGGTGGGCTCACCTTCACTTCAACCTCCTGAAACTCCGAGCCGAACCCAACGAGCTGCTGGAACACCTCCTGCTGTCAACACGCCTACCGGGCGCTGGCAGCAGGCCCGCCAGCCTTCGTATGAACTATATCTCCCACAGGAGGCCAGTGAGGTTTCAGATCAGTATTTAGGTAACCCTTCACTCATTACATTTATGAAGTAAATAATGTTAAATATTCATTTAATGCAGCTGTTCAAATGTCCACTTCTGTTCTTCAGTATTTTCAGTCCTTTTCTAGGCGAATCATTTAATCAGGTGAATTTAAAGATGGATTGTTGTTTGTAAAGGAAAATATTCTCACATCCTTGATCAACTTCCTCTCAACAGGTTCTTATGTTGAGTTCGTTCCCATCATCTGTCTTTATAATCTTCTTTTTAACTGCACCAAGTTGCTCCTGTCTTTAATCTTTGAGGCTTCATACACTCGCTGTGATTGTCATCCTTTCTTTTATTTGTATTTTCTGTCTCGTGACTCATCTGTCCTCTGGGTGACCTCACTGAGGACAGATCCAAACCATGTCGGAGGAGTTTTGTGTGGTACGAGCCGGTCTCTTCAGGAGGCAGCGCGCTCGGCTGCGTCTCATCTTTTTAGTTTGTGCTCCTTGCTGTTTGACAGCCTCTCATTTAGTGGAATTATTCCCAACTCAAAATAATCGCTGCTTGAAAATCGTGACTGAAGAGCTCAGCAACATGTCAGCATGCTGTGTGTGTTTATCTGGAGCTGAACGTGTTGGTTTCATGTCGCCCTGCTATCTGCACACCACAACACTGGTAGTATGGATACGTGGTGCCGTGCATGAGTTTACCTTTAGACAGAGCACTCCTCAGAGATCCTCGGGTCCTTTCTCCCGGCGTAATCTCAATCCCCCAAAGCAACGCGGTGCCCACAGGTGGCAGGACTGAGCGGCTGAGATTTAGCGTTGTAGTCCATCACTGAAGGATCTTCTGCCTCCGTTGAATCCTTTCCGATGAGAGATGTGAGCGGTAGAAGGCGTGCAGCCTCAGGTCCTGACGGCTCTGCCTCTCCTCTCCTCTCTCTGTTCTGTCCTCCGTCCGTCTGTCCCCGTCCTGCTTCCTGCCTCTCTCTGCCTCCAGTAGCCCTTCCTACTCATCCACTGCTCCCTCCCCCTCAAACTGTCTTCTCTCCGTTTTCATTTTACACCTCTGCGTCTCACTAATTGGACTCACAAAGCAGATTTAACGCTCATTTCTTGTTCCTCTTTTTCCCTCCTTTGGTATCTTTCTCTTTGTTTCGTGCTGCCTGTAGTAAGTGGAGGAAATTCAGTGTCCAGCATGTAGAGACAGAACAGATCTTTTCTGTCCTTGAGTCCTTGTTTCTTTCCCTTTGTCTCTCAGCCGTCTCCACGTAAGTTTGCCTGCCGTCATTTAAGTGCCCAGGTAGGAGACGGTGGCCATGACGATGCTAACAGCAGCATCCTTCCTGTCAGGACTTTGGCCACTCCTCCACTATTTGTGTTTGCACAGCACCTGATGGATGGTTTGTGCTTAATTGTCCCGATCTGGCTACCGTCGGAGCAGTTGCAGCGCTGCTCCTACTGCCTGCCGAGCAGATCTGCGACGTAGCTTGTGAGTGCACTAATGAGGGCTACTTGGCATCGGCATGGCAACAACAGGCACCGCGAGACAAAGCGAAGCCAGACCGACAGATCAAAATTCAAATCAGGGTCCGTCTGTTGTTCTTCTGCAGTGACAAAACCTGATTCTTCTCCTCAGATGTGTTTATTGTGCTGGAGCTCTTCACATCTCACTCTTCACCTCTCACTCTTCACCTCTCACGCTTCACCTCTCACTCTTCACATCTCACTCTTCACATCTCACTCTTCACCTCTCCCTCTTCACCTCTCCCTCTTCACATCTCACTCTTCACATCTCACTCTTCACCTCTCCCTCTTCACCTCTCACTCTTCACCTCTCACTCTTCACATCTCGCTCTTCACCTCTCACTCTTCACCTCTCCCTCTTCACCTCTCCACCTCTCCACCTCTCCCTCTTCACATCTCATTCTTCACGTCTCCCTCTTCACCTCTCACTCTTCACCTCTCCCTCTTCACATCTCGCTCTTCACCTCTCCCTCTTCACCTCTCCCTCTTCACCTCTCCCTCTTCACATCTCACTCTTCACCTCTCACTCTTCACATCTCACTCTTCACCTCTCACTCTTCACCTCTCCCTCTTCACATCTCGCTCTTCACATCTCGCTCTTCACATCTCGCTCTTCACCTCTCCCTCTTCACCTCTCCCTCTTCACCTCTCCCTCTTCACCTCTCACTCTTCACCTCTCGCTCTTCACCTCTCACTCTTCACCTCTCACTCTTCACCTCTCCCTCTTCACCTCTCCCTCTTCACCTCTCCCTCTTCACATCTCGCTCTTCACATCTCGCTCTTCACCTCTCACTCTTCACCTCTCACTCTTCACCTCTCACTCTTCACCTCTCACTCTTCACCTCTCACTCTTCACCTCTCCCTCTTCACCTCTCCCTCTTCACCTCTCCCTCTTCACATCTCACTCTTCACCTCTCCCTCTTCACCTCTCGCTCTTCACCTCTCGCTCTTCACCTCTCACTCTTCACTTCTCCCTCTTCACATCTCACTCTTCACCTCTCCCTCTTCACATCTCGCTCTTCACCTCTCACTCTTCACATCTCATTCTTCACCTCTCACCTCTTCACATCTCACTCTTCACCTCTCCCTCTTCACTTCTCACTCTTCACCTCTCCCTCTTCACCTCTCCCTCTTCACCTCTCCCTCTTCACCTCTCCCTCTTCACCTCTCACTCTTCACCTCTCATTCTTCACCTCTCACTCTTCACATCTCATTCTTCACCTCTCCCTCTTCACATCTCACTCTTCACCTCTCCCTCTTCACCTCTCCACCTCTCCCTCTTCACATCTCACTCTTCACCTCTCCCTTCACCTCTCCACCTCTCACTCTTCACCTCTCCCTCTTCACCTCTCCCTCTTCACATCTCACTCTTCACCTCTCCCTCTTCACCTCTCCCTCTTCACCTCTCCACCTCTCCCTCTTCACATCTCACTCTTCACCTCTCCCTCTTCACCTCTCCACCTCACATCTCATTCTTCACCTCTCCCTCTTCACATCTCACTCTTCATCTCACTCTTTACCTCTCACTCTACACCTCACTCTTCAGCTCTTGCTCTTCAGCTCTCACTCTTCATCTCTCGCTCTTGACCTTTCACTCTTCATCTCACTCTTCACCTCTCACTCTACACCTCACTCTTCACCTTTCACTCTTCAGCTCTCGCTCTTCATCTCACTCTTCAGCTCTCGCTCTTCACCTCTCACTCTTCATCTGTTTATCTGAGGAGCGTAAGCAGAGATGAAGATCGACTGTTTTACTGACATGCGCATCTCAGCGGGAGGCCTGTTTTCTCCCAGATACAAGTCTTTAGTGAGAGATGGAAGGCAGGCAGATGGTGACAGAGACACAGATCCTAGAGGTCTGGCCAGGGAGAGGAAGAAAAGTCAATCGTGCGCACAAATTAATTAAAAGGTATTTAAGTTTATATATAGAGAGAGACAGCTCAGCACAGCAGGCTTCCTCCTCTCAGCATGAAGTTCACCGAACCTGCTTCAACTGTCAGCTGACCAACTATAAAGTCGACAGCATCCTTAAAGTTAGCATATTACCAACGATATACAGTGAACCCTCGCTATAACGCGGTTCACCTTTCACGGTCTCGCTGCTTCACGGATTTGCATCATGCATTGAAATCACATTACGACTATATGTAACGTAGATATATTTAATGTCCAGTTCTATCTATTTCAATTGTAAAATAAAGGTTACTACTTCACGGATTTCGCCTATCACGGTTTCTATTTGGAACGTAACCCCCACGAAAAACGAGGGTTCACTGTAATCCACAAACTCTCAATATCATCGTTGTTTTCTTTTACTAACAATCATCCTTTGTGTCCAGCTGTTCTTAGTTAACAGAGTTGTTATTAGCCTTGTTGTTAGCATAGCCATCACAGCCAGTCTGACTAATTGATGACAGATATGGATATGATCGGTATAAAACGGCATGAGCAGTGGATTGTAAAAAACTATGGTCTAGTTTTCCTCAGTTCATACAGACACTATCATTTCATCATTTTGAAGATAGAAAATAGAGAAAAACCACCCCGACGTCTTTGTCAATAATATCAACGCCACGAGTAAACATTTTATGCTACAATAATAGCAATTGTTTACTCACTCATGTATTTATACATAGTATCATGTCTGTATCAGCCTTATGGTGACTCTAAATATGTCATTGATTAGTCAGACTGGCTGTGGTGACTACGCTAACAACGAGGCTAACAACAAGGCTAACAACAACTCTGTAATACAATGTAGAGGATGATTGGTAGTAAAAGAAAACAACGATGATATTGAGAGTTTGTGGATTATATCGTTGGTAATATGCTAACTTTAAGGATGCTGTCGACTTTATAGTTGGTCAGCTGACAGTTGAAGCAGGTTCAGTGAACTTCATGCTGGAAACGATTTATTATTTCGTGGGAACGATTTAGTATCTGGTGGGAATAATTTATTATTTCATGGGAACGATTTAAATTCTTGTGGGAATGATTTATTATTTCGTGGGAGCCATTTAGCATCTGGTGGCAACGATTTAATACAGTATCTGGTGGGAACGATGTTATTTTGTGGGAACAATTTATTATTTTGTGGGAGCCATTTTTATCTGGTGGGAACGATTTAGTATCTCGTGCACATAACTTATTATATGGTGCACATGATTTAAAGTTTTGTCTCTCTATGGCCACTCCGGGGCTCCGTGAAAAGACAATTGCAGACTTTTTTTTCGGAGCAAACGTACATGATGTGAGAGAGACAAACAGAAACAGACGGTTCAGAGACCAACGCAAAGCTACCATAAATGTTTCATGAATGGATTAATATTGCAACTTAATACTGAGGCTCCTGTTTCAGACGAGTGAAAGCAAGTGTGTGTGCTTAAGGGACAAATGCCACACCAGTGAATGTTGATGTCTTCATGATGCTTTGGAGGCGCAGATGGCTGCGAACTCAAGGTCAACAGAAAGATCATCTTCAGAGGGAGAGGCTCAACTCAGGAGAAAAAACTAACTTTAGAGAAAAAAACATGCTTTTGAAAACTAAATACATCTTTGACACAAGCAGAAGTAATTAAACCTTGCTCATGTTATATACTGCACGGTGTTACTGGGAGGTGTCAGGGATCACTTTGATTATCATTTGGTTTGGGGCAAAGTTTCAGTCATCAAAACTAAGATGCAGAGTGAGTATCTCAGCACAGCACATATTTACTGCCACATACAGTAGAAAATGTTAAAATTTGGGAAATGGGGTTGTAATAAAATGTTCATCTGTCATTGTTGTCGCAAAATCGGAGAAGAAATTCTTGACAGAGTTCAGTGTGCTCTGTTGAGATGAGGCTGGAAACCACTGAAGATTCATTAAATACTAAGTCATTCATTTAAAGTGACGGGGGAACTTTGGTTTTGCTGATTTAACACGACAACAATCTGACTCACATCCGTGATTGTAGTTTTATCTCCTTCTAATATCCAGTTTGAAGCATACTGATGTGAGATTACAGACTACGTTTCCTTTGTGCCTCGAAGGAAACACGCGGTCACATAGTTTACACTACTTGTGATACACTGCGGCTGCAGCCTCTGTGTTTCTTTATCCACGCTACGTCCAGGACGCCGTTTCAGGCATTCTTCTTCTTGAAGGCTGAAAACAAAACTTCCTGCAGAGGTGTCTGCTTTGTGTTACAGCACTGCTCCTTTTTAATCAACAGAATACTCGTCAGACAACGGGACTATTTTCAGAAGTTAAGCTTAAAGGAAAAGAAAACAGTTTTTTGTTCTTGACGGTGTTGTTTTGTAGACTTGACATTTTACAATCTTCACATTTTGAAAAATACATTAGCTTCATGAATACATTGAGGCTCAGCAAAAGAGTTCTCTTTTTCATTTCTCCTACATAAACAGATGAAATGCTTCGCTTTGACATTTTCCTGGTTCAGCATGTAAAATTCAGCAACAAAGAAGAGCACAGACACTGCAGATCAGGCTGCAGCAAAGATCTGAGCAGTTTCTGTACAGGGTTTTTGTTCCTTACCTCCCACAATTAAGATATTGTCTCCATTGTAGTGAATGTAAATCCAGGCTAACCACAGCTGCCATGTTCATGAAGAAGCACGCTAGTCCTCTCCCTGCCACTTCTTCAAGAAGTCACGTTAAAACTCATTTTAACTGGCATTCAAACGTAACTACACCGTGTATTTACTATCATATCAGTAGTGGCCTTTTAAGGAGCTTCTGGTGAGGCGATCGAGGTTGAGTGTTGGCAGTCAGCCTTCAGGTTTGTTATCGCTGAAGAGTAAAGCAGTTACATCCCTGTCCTTGATGCTCATTCTGCCATCTCTGGAGAAGAAACCAAAAGATGATTCCACACAGTTTCTGAGAAGCTTCAGTGTGATGATGACCCAGTTAACGTGACCTGTTTGTTGGTGTCCCCCTCTTTTTTCTTTGGTTAGCCTAATAGACTGGATATAAAAGAGTTCGTAGCTTCAGGTCTGTAAAATGGTTCTGATCCAGAAGTGTCTTCAGCTGCAATACCAGCGAGTGCCACTAGAGGTCGGCTCCAAAAAGCCTCCGGCTCCATAGACTCCCATTCAACTTCTCTCATCAAATCCAAAGTGAATAAAATGTGTCCATCAGTTATCTCGGTGTTGTTAGCTAAAGTCACTCCTTCTTATTAGTTTTCTGGAGGTCCATCTGAAAATAATCCCTCATTCATTAGAAAAGAAGATTCAAGAAGACCTGGTTTTGGGGGGCGTGTCTGTTTGATTGACAGGCCTGTGGTGCAGTCAGGTTACAGCTATCGGTGGGCGGGACGTAGTATCGTCAGGTTTCTGATCAGATCGGTCAGATCCACCGCTGGCTCCTCCCCCAGCTCGTCCAAATATGGTCACTTCCTGCTCCAAACCGCTCCGAACTAACAAGATGGTGACGGACAGAATCTGAACTGGAGGATTCATAATGTTCACAAACCAACGATGACATCCCTGATGGTTACCGCTTACTAATAGGTCAGAAGGACAACACGCCCCCTGCTGGACCACAGAGGAAACTACCTCAGACACACTGATGCGTTCATGGACTATAAGTTGTGAATTCAGACAGGTCATTAGAGTTAAAATATTTCATGTTTTTCTTTGCGTGAGCATGAATAAAAAGTGACCTTCTTTCTGCTGCATTGGTATTGTTGGAAAGGACATCTGAAAGTGGACACGTTCCAGTTTAGTTTGCTGACCCTGATCCAACCCACAGGATGTTGTTTTGCGTACAGAAGACAGACTTGGACTGCTGGACAGCTGTTTTTAACCTCTTTAATAAATTTCACTGCAGGTCTCTCTCACCTTCACCTCAGCCTCCTTAGTTTGGGCTGGATGGTAATCACTTCCTGGCTCTGATAAGTGTGAAGCAGCTCCCTCCCCAATGCCTGCTCCCATCCACAACCCACTATGCTGATTACCTCCATCACCAAGGTGATGCGGGAGGGGGGGGGGTCAACTCTGCTGCTAATTTTAAGCTCTGCAATGCCATGATAAATTCCGATGATGCACCACACAAGTTAATAAACGGGTGGTGGTGGTTATTGATGAAATCTGTCTTGTCAAGCTGAATGAATTCCTCCTGTATAGAAAGGAGGGCACATCTTGTCCCCTGGGAGAGACAGCATCATATCCAAAGGCCTGTGTCTGTGTTGTTCTGTGTGTGTCTGTCTGTCTGTGTGTGTGTGTGTGTGTGTGTGTGTGTGTGTGTGTGTGTCTGTGTGTGTGTGTCTGTGTCTGTCTGTGTGTCTGTCTGTCTCTGTGTGTGTGTGTGTGTCTGTGTGTGTGTGTCTGTCTGTGTGTCTCTGTGTGTGTGTGTGTGTGTGTGTGTGTGTGTGTGTGTGTGTGTGTGTGTGTGTGTGTGTGTGTGTGTGTGTGTGTGTGTGTGTGTGTGTGTGTGTGTCTGTCTGTCTGTCTGTCTCTGTTTCTCTGTGTGTGTCTGTGTGTGTGTGTCTGTCTGTCTGTCTGTCTCTCTCTGTGTGTGTGTGTGTGTGTGTGTGTGAGGCTTAAAGCACACTGGCCCTGTGAGCACATTGTGACACAAGTCAGGGAAGACCAACATCTTCCTCTTCCTCTTCCTCTCTGTCTCCCTCACAAACACACATATCTAAACAAGCAGAGAGAAGCAGGGCTCAGCTGTTCTGTGGTACTCTCTGGCAGGCTTTGTACTTTGGGTGGAGGCTTGGAGTGGATTGGTTTTGAATTGAATGCGGCTCCCGTCCAATTCCCCACTCCTCTGTGCCTCAGCTCGCCACCTGCCTGATAATACTCTCTGTCTCTGTCTCTCTGGGGAAAAAGAGCAAACAATCTTCAGCTCTGGACAAATAGCACATCTGAAATGGTTTGATATCAGCCCTCCAGCCCCACACTGCTCCTCCTCTCCTCTAATAGTCGGGGGCTGATTTCCCTATACACTTAGTCGTCCTGATTTACAGAAATGATCAGAATATGGGAACAATGCTGGAATTTAAAATCAGCTCTGTTATCAAAACAGAGTTCGGATGAAGGCATGAGATTAGAGGAATGAAGCGTTCTGCTTTTTATGCCATATCAGTGGACCGAGAGGAGCCAAGCGACAGAAGAGGTTTTGAATCTGATGAAACACTCATATTCGATTGTTTTGTAAACTGCTAAATACCTTAATAGCATTTTACTCGCTTTTCTGGATGAGAAGTTTGTACTGGTGTCAAGATGAACATAAAACCCAGTGTTCCCATAATGGGGAACATCATCATGGCTTTGACTGGTCCAACAGTATCCAAAACGGTCTGCAACTTTCTGAATTATCTTTTACTTTCTGACTATTTTTGGGTTCAATATTAACAACCACCAAATTTACAAGAACCCTGGAGTTTTAAGTAAAAATGTACTTTTAATGTACATCTGTCTGCATGTGTCTGGTGTGTCGACACATACGGTGAACCAGAACTAGTGCGTTTGATTGAAGTCACTATTTTTTTTTTTTACCAAAAAAACTAGTGATCATTAAAATGTTAGATAGATAATGTTTATATATGGCGAGACTGTAGAGGGCGCTCAGAAGCTACTTTTATGTATTTTTTTTACAAAGTCTAAAGCATTTTCAGAGAAGTGCTTTCCCACTGAATACTGACTCCCTTCATCTGTAAGGAGCTGATGAGAAACCAGCTGACATGAACACAATGTCGGGCTCAGTGATTAACATGAAGCGAAGGTGCAATTCAGGAGAGGAGAAAGAAATGAAATGTTCTGTCCTCGCTCGCTCCACACAAGTCAGACTGTTGCATAAAGCTGGCAGAAGGAGGCTGTAGTTTAGTCCCACTCAGCAGCCTGTTGTCTGCTGTCTGTCTTCTCCATCACATCTGAGCTGTCTCCCGTTCCAGCCGCCTCATCACTCTCCGCTGGCCGGCGCTTCGCTTCCTTCCTCGCTGAGTCAACTTCCCACACGAGTCAGGACTGTAGTCACCGCCTCAGAGACACTTCAGGCTCCTCACTCTCAGATTAAACAACTGCATCATCCAGAACATTTTCTTAGACTGTGTCACTGTGTTCCTGTAAACCACTGTGACCAGTAGGGAGCACTCAAAATGAGCTGCAGGACTTCAGCTGTCACTGCTGATAGCATCTCCACAGCAGGACTCAAGTGTTTGCTCAAGGCGCTCATGATTTATTGGACAAAAATCACACATATTGGCAGCGTTACATCAATATCAGTTGCATTGCAGCTCCAAACAGGATTCAGTGACAAGACGAGTCAATATTTCTTCCTCTAATGTACGATGGATCTTTCCAGAGCAGGTGGGTGGACAAACAATGCAGAGGAAGAAAAAGAGTGGAAATGTTTAACACGCCGTCCGAAGTGTTGCTGACAAATCTGTCAAGCTGACTGGTCCCGCTGTCATCTTCTCTGTCAGATTAAATAATGGGAGTAGGATCATTTCATCACGAAGGAGATGTGTTGATGAAGTTTCAGACTGACTGAGCTACTGTCGTCCAGCTATAGTCATTTGTACAGGTGTCCCCACAATACCTTTTTTCTAGTTCATGTTTTAGTGTTGGTTCAGTATGAGGCATATCACATTATCAAGAAGTCATTAGTGTTAATTTGAGTTGAGTTGATACCACTGTGACACAGATTAAACACGTTTGCGTTAGCAGACCTCGGTTCAGGTCAGAGTCTGTTTTTAAAGATGGACGAGTTACAGAGGAGGGAAGCTAAGATATCTCAGAATGGGTGCTGACATCTTCCTCATCATTTTTAACCTGAGTCTGTGCAGTAGTGACCGGAGGGTGGAGACATGGTGTTCAGGTCCAGTGTCAAGTATCACCCATCAGTGATGTCATCACCCATCAGTGACGACATCAACCATCAGTGATGTCATCGTTGGTTTGTGAACGTTATGAATCCTCCAGTTCAGATTCTGTCCGTCACCATCTTGTTAGTTCGGAGCGGTTTGGAGCAGGAAGTGACCATATTTGGACGAGCTGGGGGAGGAGCCAGCGGTGGATCTGACCGATCTGATCGGAAACCTGACGATACTACGTCCCGTCCACCGATAGCTGTAACCTGACTTGCACCACAGGCCTGTCAATCAAACAGACACGCCCCCAAAAACAGGTGTTCTTGAATCTTCTTTTCTAATGAATGAGGGATTATTTTCAGATGGACCTCCAGAAAACTAATAAGAAGGAGTGACTTTAGCTAACAACACCGAGAGAACTGATGGACACATTTTATTCACTTTGGATTTGATGAGAGAAGTTGAATGGGAGTCTATGGAGCCGGAGGCTTTTTGGAGCCGACCTCTAGTGGCACTCGCTGGTATTGCAGCTGAAGACACTTCTAGATCGGAACTATTTTACAGACCTGAAGCTACGAACTCTTTTATATCCAGTCTGTGTTTTATATCCAGTCTGTAGATTTATATCCAGTCTGTGTTTTATATCCAGTCTGTGTTTTATATCCAGTCTGTAGTTTTATATCCAGTCTGTGTTTTATATCCAGTCTGTAGTTTTATATCCAGTTTGTGTCCAGTGTCCTGCCCAGCTCTTGGTACCGAGCCAAGAGAACAACCACTCTATGGAGGAAAAATAGTTGATATGCAGCTACAAATTACTACAGTAATCATTTTCATCCAGAAAATAATAAGCACACAGGGATGAAAGATGAAGTTGTCAGTGGCTCGGCTATGTGTGTAACTACCGCACAGACTCAGGTTTAAAATGAAGTTACTATCAGGAGGAAGTGATGACGAGCTCCATGTTTATATCCAGTCTGTGGTTTGGACAACTGTTTTAAATTGAGTCTGTGGAGCCAGGAGATCAGAGACAACCCAGTTTGGGGTCTTGGGGCCAGGTTTGGTCCGCACCTTTGATTTGACCCACCATGGTATGAGACAAGCACGTGTTTATTCTCTTTGTTTTTAAGTGCTGTAACTTCCAACTGTAATGAAATCAAACTAAACGTTTTGTGCAGCTAAAAAGTACATAAACACATATTTTACAGTGATTTCCAGCGTCGTGCTGTTAAGCTTCCCTTATCTACAAAGAAGTATCGTTTTCTCTCTCCTGCTGATGCTCGTCTGCTGTTAGTGTCCAACGTCACTGACGTCACTGACTGCTGCCAGTCAATGAAAGATCGAGGCAGTGACACGAGACAACGAACATTAAGAAAATGAATTGGCAAGATGTGTTTTTTACAATAATTTCTGCAAAATAATTAAATTACTATTAAGCAGATTAAAGAGTAGTGTTTTAATTATTCAGAAATTTTAAGAATGTTAACTCTAAAATCTATCACATTTTAATGAAATGTTTCACTTTTAATGTAATTTCACTTAACATTAACATGTATTTTGGGCCCACGGCCCTCCATCCAGATTCATTCTTGGCCTGAGTGTTTGCATGTTTTCTTGCTCCTGCTGCAGACTATCTGTCACAAGGTGTGGACCTGAGCGGCATCGAGGTGATCGAGAACGACCTGCTGCTGATCAGCAGAGCCCGGCTGGAGGTGGAGAGCCAAGCCAAGAGGCTGCTGGAGCAGGGCATGGAGATCCAGGTACACAACACACACACACCACCACCACACACACACACACACACACACAAGCTGCTGTCAAACTGGACTGTCCAAGTCCAGCTGTGCTGCTTCAAGCTGATCAGAGTCAGTTGCAGTGACTCTTCGTTTGCCTTTGTTTTCTTCCTCTGTGTTGATCACTTGAATTTGGTTTAAATACATGCTGAGCACTTCCTGTATATTCAAAACAATGTCTCAGTGCGCTGTGTTCTTCATTTGGCGCTAGGTTTCTGTCAGTAACAGTCAACACTTAATAGTTATTGATTGAATTAAATTAATATGACTTCTTTTTTGTGACACTAATTTATAACATTTCGCACCGATAGATACAAAATTATTCATGGTTTGTTCCTGTTGGAACTGATAAATTTATCAGACTGTCAAAAAAAAAAAAATAACCACAAAAAATGAAGGAAGAAGTAATTCAGAAATATGCCTCCTCGAATAAGAGTGAACGCCCTCATGTGAATAAGCTGCCCTGCCAGCTGCTGTTACTCTTCCTCCGGTGTTAACACACCTCACGGACTCCTTTAAGAGAGTAAATGGGTCACAGAAATTAAAGCACCGATACAGTCACGGTATATAAATACTGTTGGATTAGTAAATATAAATAATTCGGAATGTGCTTCGTCCAGAGTTCAGTCGAATGTTTGTTGTTGGGATTCTTGTTTATTGTAAGTACTGTTTGTTCAAAATCTCATGTGACATCACACACAAGCTTTGTGTTTTTGATTTGATTTTGGTCCTATCATTTATTAGTTATGTTTTGTTTGTAAAAATGATCTTTGGCTGGACCACAGCAGAGCCTGCCCTATGAACGTGACACCAGTGGTCGGGGAGTCCACACTTTCCCCGCATGCACCCCGACGTCAAAGTCAGTCCGACCTCTAAGCAGGAGTGTATCACTTATATTGAGGTGGTGGGGAACACAGGGTCGTTGGATCAGGAGCGAGGCCCAGACTCAGCTGTGTTTTTGGTCCCAGCCTGCAGCACCAGGAGGGAGGTCTGTGGACGGGGACGACGAGACGCCCAGGAAGCTGCTGTCTCTGAGACTAAAGAGAGTGTGTTGTAAATGTTTCAATTTCCAGAGAGTTGATTTGAAATAACAGAAGGAGCAAACAGTCAAATCTTCATATTAAACAGCTGAATCCGACCCGACTGACAGATCTACACTTTGTACATGAGAGATGGACCACATGGAAGCTGTGTTAACCTTCATCTGCCCCAGAAAGGATCGTTCTCCAGGGGACAGTGTCCCAGTAAAGACACTGTGTGTGTGTGTGTGTGTGTGTGTGTGTGTGTGTGTGTGTGTGTGTGTGTGTGTGTGTGTGTGTGTGTGTGTGTGTGTGTGTGTGTGTGTGTGTGTGCGTGCGTGCGTGCGTGCGTGCGTGCGTGTGGACGTACATGTTTTTAAGTCCCGATGTGGACTTAAACCTGAGTGCACACTAACACGTGGGGACATGTGTCTCCATGGGGACAAAACTGAGGTCCACAGCTGCTTTTTGAGTGTCGAGACCTGATTTTAGGTTTAGAATCACAGATTGGATATAAAACTACAGACTGGATATAAAACTACAGACTGGATATAAAACACAGACTGGATATAAAACACAGACTGGATATAAAACTACAGACTGGATATAAAACTACAGACTGGATATAAAACACAGACTGGATATAAAACTACAGACTGGATATAAAACTACAGACTGGATATAAAACTACAGACTGGATATAAAACTACAGACTGGATATAAAACACAGACTGGATATAAAACACAGACTGGATATAAAACTACAGACTGGATATAAAACTACAGACTGGATATAAAACTACAGACTGGATATAAAACTACAGACTGGATATAAAACTACAGACTGGATATAAAACACAGACTGGATATAAAACTACAGACTGGATATAAAACTACAGACTGGATATAAAACTACAGACTGGATATAAAACTACAGACTGGATATAAAACTACAGACTGGATATAAAACTACAGACTGGATGTAAAACTACAGACTGGATATAAAACTACAGACTGGATATAAAACTACAGACTGGATATAAAACTACAGACTGGATATAAAACTACAGACTGGATATAAAACTACAGACTGGATATAAAACTACAGACTGGATATAAAACTACAGACTGGATGTAAAACTACAGAATGTAAATAAAACTACAGACTGGATATAAAATAGACTGGATATAAAACTACAGACTGGATATAAAACCACAGACTGGATATAAAACTACAGACTGGATGTAAAACTACAGAATGTAAATAAAACTACAGACTGGATATAAAACTACAGACTGGATGTAAAACTACAGAATGTAAATAAAACTACTGACTGGATATAAAACAGACTGGATATAAAACTACAGACTGGATGTAAAACTACAGAATGTAAATAAAACTACTGACTGGATATAAAACAGACTGGATATAAAACTACAGACTGGATATAAAACTACAGACTGGATATAAAACACAGACTGGATATAAAACTACAGAATGTAAATAAAACTATAGACTGGATATAAAACTACAGACTGGATGTAAAACTACAGACTAGATATAAAACACAGACTGGATATAAAACTACAGACTGGATATAAAACTACAGACTGGATAAACTACAGACTGGATATAAAACACAGACTGGATATAAAACTACAGAATGTAAATAAAACTACATACTTGATATAAAACTACAGACTGGATATAAAACAGACTGGATATAAAACTACAGACTGGATGTAAAACTACAGAATGTAAATAAAACTACAGACTGGATATAAAACAGACTGGATATAAAACTACAGACTGGATGTAAAACTACAGACTGGATGTAAAACTACAGACTAGATATAAAACACAGACTGGATATAAAACTACAGACTGGATATAAAACACAGACTGGATATAAAATCAGCTGCAATATCAGCGAGTGCCACTAGAGGTCAGCTCCAAAGAGCCTCCGGCTCCATAGACTCCCATTCAACTTCTCTCATCAAATCCAAAGTGAATAAAATGTGTCCATCAGTTATCTCGGTGTTGTTAGCTAAAGTCACTCCTTCTTATTAGTTTTCTGGAGGTCCATCTGAAAATAATCCCTCATTCATTAGAAAAGAAGATTCAAGAAGACCTGTTTTTGGGGGCGTGTCTGTTTGATTGACAGGCCTGTGGTGCAGTCAGGTTACAGCTATCGGTGGGCGGGACGTAGTATCGTCAGGTTTCCAATCAGATCGGTCAGATCCACCGCTGGCTCCTCCCCCAGCTCGTCCAAATATGGTCACTTCCTGCTCCAAACCACTCCGAACTAACAAGATGGTGACGGACAGAATCTGAACTGGAGGATTCATAACGTTCACAAACCAACGATGACATCACTGATGGTTGATGACATCACTGATGGTGGATGACGTCAAGTTCAGCCCTTTAGTTGTAATGGTTAAGGTCAGAGACTGGGGAAACCTTTGTGTTAATGAAAATCCTCCTTGGGGACAGTTTAATGTGTGTGTGTGTGTGTGTGTGTGTGTGTGTGTGTGTGTGTGTGTGTGTGTGTGTGTGTGTGTGTGTGTGTGTGTGTGTGCGTGCGTGCGTGCGTGTGCATGTGCGCGTGCGTGCGTTCGTGCGTGTGTGTGTTTGAGTTGCTATACTTTGTTCATCCTCTGTGCAGACAGCTGGTGAAACACTGATCATTATTGTTTTCTGTCTGGTTATTTTCTAATTACATCTGTCGAGATGTGACGTCTTTTGTGTTTCCAGTGACGTTCATGGACTTTTCTGAAAGTTTGTAGTTGCACTCTTGAAGTTAAATCTTTCTTGGGAACCAAACATCTTGAGCTCATGAGTTTTGTAGCATCAGAGTTTTACAATTTGTTTTTCATTGTATTATACGAGTACATCGTTGTTAGTACAGTGATTACATGAATGTAGTAGAGTTTCTCATCAGAGAATTCACAGAGACCAAAACTAAATATGTTTTCTGTAGTTTATTTATTTTTTAACAGCTGAGTTGATCAGTGTGTTGCGTAATGTGATTTATTTTTTGTGGCACTTTAAAAATGACAAATGGAGCAGAATTACATCACAAAAACACTTCATTTCACATTCCAGTGAACATTTTCTGCTTCATTTATTTAAAAATGACACAGTCAGTTATCAGGTGATGAAGTTGTTGTCAGCTGGATTTTAGTTTCTGAAAAATGATCCCTCATCTGTGTGGTCCAAAATATCCAGAGAACAAATGTGTGTCTTAAAATGTGAATGGATGAACCAGTGAAGGATCGGGGAGGGACCAGTTGAAAGGAAAACTGTGGTTTAAAAAACAGGAAGTTCTGCTCCCTCCCTCCTGTTCCCTCTCTCTGCTGCTCCCTCTGCTGCTCCCTCCCTCTGCTGCTCCCTCTGCTGCTCCCTCCCTCTCTCTGCTGCTCCCTCCCTCTGCTGCTCCCTCTGCTGCTCCCTCCCTCTCTCTGCTGCTGCTCTGCTGCTCTCTCTGCTGCTCCCTCCCTCTCTCTGCTGCTCCCTCCCTCTGCTGCTCCCTCTGCTGCTCCCTCCCTCTGCTGCTCCCTCTGCTCCCTCCCTCTGCTGCTCCCTCTGCTGCTCCCTCCCTCTCTCTGCTGCTCCCTCCCTCTGCTGCTCTCTCTGCTGCTCCCTCCCTCTCTCTGCTGCTCCCTCCCTCTGCTGCTCCCTCTGCTGCTCCCTCTGCTACTCCCTCCCTCTCTCTGCTGCTCCCTCTGCTGCTCCCTCCCTCCCTCTGCTGCTCCCTCCCTCTGCTGCTCCCTCCCTCCCTCTGCTGCTCCCTCCCTCTGCTGCTCCCTCCCTCCCTCTGCTGCTTCCTCTGCTGCTCCCTCCCTCCCTCTGCTGCTCCCTCTGCTGCTCCCTCCCTCTACTGCTCCCTCTGCTGCTCCCTCCCTCCCTCTGCTCCCTCCCTCTGCTGCTCCCTCTGCTGCTCCCTCCCTCTCTCTGCTGCTCCCTCTCTGCTCCTCCCTCTCTCTGCTGCTCCCTCTCTCTGCTGCTCCCTCTGCTGCTCCCTCCCTCTGCTGCTCCCTCTGCTGCTCCTCTTCTTCTGCTGTGTCTCAATGGCTCAGACTAACTTGCTCCTGTGTTGTAGAGATTCAGTGACACAAGGACAAAACAGCTGGAGCTCCCTGCAGCTTTCAAAAAAATTGGCATGAATCATTTAAATTATAATTTGAAACAGAAATTAGCCACTTGGAACTGCCATTTCTGCAAACTGCATACCTGCATATCCACTGTTCACATTCTTCTGTGCAACATCTCATTTCAATGAAAAGCCTTTTTATTTAGATTTTCACCGTAACACTGGCAGTCACAGATGTCCATACTCACCCAGGATATTCAGAACACATGAATACAGATGTGTGAAGACTTATTACATCCAAAAACATGCACCTCAGGTCAGGTTACCTGGTGATTACGCTGGTTACGCTAGTGGCAGCCTGCTGCAGCAGCTCCCCCCTGCTGTAGTGAAGACATTTCCCCTCGGGGATTAATAAAGTGTATAAAAAAAATCTAAATATTATAAAAATTAACATAGCAAGTAAGGGGCTCCTCTGACTTACTTTATCCCAGGAAACTTAACTTAACTTAACTTAACTTAACTTAACTTAACTTAACTTAACTTAACTTAACTTAACTTAACTTAACTTAACTACAACCTAACTTAACTACAACTTAACTTAAACTTAACTTAAGTAAAACTTAACTTAACTTAAACTTAACTACAACTTAACTTAACTTAAGTAAAACTTAACTTAACTTAACTACAACTTAACTTAAACTTAACTTAACTACAACTTAACTTAAACTTAACTTAAGTAAAACTTAACTTGACTAAAACGTAACTTAAACTAAAGTAAAAGCTGATATTATAATTGTGAAATTGGTCATCATAAAAGTAAACGATATATCAGTTGTAAAACAATTGAATAAAACTTCCAGTGCAATCTTATTTAATAACAGGATTTCACTCTCAAGTCACAATTGTTTGGCAGTAAAGTGCTTTCCAGTGTTTGTGGACAGATTTGGTTTCATATGTGTGTTTTTGTGTTTCCATAAAACTTCACCTCAAAAATTCTGTTTCTTTTTGCAGCAGCAGGACCGACTCATCCTGCCATGCTGATCTGCAATTCCATTATTAAACAGAAGTATAGTTTTCACTCCCTAATCAGCTAGAATCACTTCAATGACTTTTTTTTTTGCTTACTGAGCAAAGTGATGTTTCACTTTAACATGTTTTATCTTTCAAGTAGCTGGAGGACTTTAAATATGAAATATCTGTTCTCTCCAAACTCTTGGCAACCAGTTTTTACTCCTACCTCTAAACAATAAGCTGATATCTCAAAAATAGACACACACACACACACACACACACACACACACACACACACACACACACACACACACACACACACACACACACACACACACACACACACACACACACACACACTCTCTCTCTCTCTCTCTCTCTCTCTCTCTCTCTCTCTCTCTCTCTCTCTCTCTCTCTCTCTCTCCTGTTTATTCCACTCTCAGTAGAAGTATTTTTATCCTGACTACTGCCTTGGCTAACAACTTCTGTCACTGTGGTGTGTGTGGACATATGGGGCTCTAGAGACACACACACACACACACACACACACACACACACACACACACACACACACACACACACACACACACACACACACACACACACACACACACACACACACACACACATATATGCACACACTCAGCTGCAGCTTCTTATATCAGCTCAGGGAGTTGTTTATTGTGAATGTTATGTAAGGAGTTGGACGTGCTGCTTGTGTGTGTGGGAGAGTTTCACCTCAACGCTCTGATGGAGCCAGCAGAGACCCTGCAGACCATCTGTTGAGTGGGAGCTCCACTGACCCACAGAGAGAACCTCCTCCTCTCCTCTTCTCTCTTCTCCTCTCCTCTCCTCTCTTCTCTTCTCTTCTCTTCTCTTCTCTTCTCTTCTCTTCTCTTCTCTTCTCTCTCTCTTCTCTTCTCTTCTTTTCTTCTCTCTCTCTTCTCTCTCTCTCTTCTCTTCTCTTCTCTTCTCTCTTCTCTCCTCCTCCTCTCTCTCTCTCCTCTCTTCTCCTTCTCTTCTCCTCTCTCTCTCTCTCTCTTCTCTTCTCTCTCTCTCTCTCTCCTCTCCTCTCCTCTCCTCTCCTCTCCTCTCCTCTCCTCTCCTCTCAGCTTCACTTCTTTCATTCTCTCTTTTCCCTGATCAGAACCCAACTCAGGTTGGCACGGCCCTGCAGGTCTTCTACAACCTGGGCAGTCTCAGAGGGACCATCAGCTCTGTTGTCGGGGGTTACCGGACCATGATAGAGGACAACATCAGCAGCGCTCTGGACATCAAGGGCCTCACACAGCCGTCCAACCCCAGAGGTTAGAACCCAGGAGTACGTGGTTTCACACCGGGGAGACTTCGTCCTCATTTCACAGAGATTAGAAACACAATGGCATTTTATAATTTGACCTAGTTCATATGTCGGCGTGATCCAGAATAGATTATTCTTCCACGGCCACAGAGAATAGTCGATCCTGGCTGCAGGCTACGTGTCATTTTCATGGCTCTGATGTCACCGCCACATCCTCGCTCTTATTAACAGGAGTTTCAGATAACCAGCCCTGGTGAGGCGACGCCGTCTCTTCTGGCATTTTCACAACATTCTTCTCTTCTATCGCAATGAAATGTCAAGTAAGCAAATGTGTCATTGTCCTTTTAAAAAACAAGTCTTTAAGAATTATTTAAAGGACTCAGACCGACACTGAATGCATCGTCCTAACAGACAGATGTCTTCTTCTTCCTCCATTGTTGTCCAAACTATTACAAACACATCAGTGAGACATCTTCCTTCTTTACCATGAACACACACACACACACACACACACACACACACACACACACACACACACACACACACACACACACACACACACACACACACACACACACACACACACACACACACACAGAGTAGTTCACCTACACTGTCCTTCTGACACAAAGAGCACCTAATGTGGATTCTGCTGAAAATAGGACCCAACTAATACACTAATACACTATTCCTTTGCTTTTACTACCATTTGAAATAAAAAAGTTAATTTACATCTTCAGTAGGAAACAATGGCCTTGAAACAGAATGCAATGATTTTCAAATCACATAAACCCATATTTAATTGCAAATAGACCAAAGACAACATATCAAATGTTGAAACAGAGATATTTGATTGTTTATGAAAAATATCTGCTCATTTTGAAATTGATGGTAGCAACATGTCTTTAAGAAGTTGTGACAGTTTCAACAAAAGACTGGAAAAGTTTTGTAAAGATAAAAAATAACAGTTGGTGGACCATCTCACAACTAATCAGGTTACCATGGCAACAGATCAGTAACATGATTGGGTATAAAAAGATGATTTCAGAGAGGCAGTCTCTCAGCAGTGAAGATGGGGAGAGGTTCACCACTCTGAAAGACTGTGTTGGAAAATAGTTCAACAATCTGAGAATAATGTTCCTCAACGTAAAACTACAAAGAATTAGTGGATTTCATCGTCTACGGTTCATAATATCATTAAAAGATTCAGAGAATCTGGAGAAATCTCTGAACACAAGGGACAAGGCTGGAAACCAATATTGGATGGTGGTGATCTTCGGGCCCTCAGGCAGCACTGCATTAAAAACACACTATTCTGGAGTGGAAATCACTGCATGGGCTCAGGAACACTTGTGAAAACCATCGTCTGTGAACACAGTTCATCACTGCGTCCACAAATGATGTTAAAACTCTCCAAAGAAGAAACCAGATAGAAACATGATCCAGAAACACCGCCGCCTTCTCTGGACCGAGATCATTGAAGATGGACTGAGGTGAAGTGGACAACTGTCCTGAGGTCTGATGGATCACAATCTGAGATTCTGTTTGGAAATCATGGACGCTGCATCCTCCAGGTTAAAGAGGAGAGGGACCATCCAGCTTGTTATCAGCTCAGTTCTAAAGCCAGCATCTGTGATGGTACAGGGATGCATTAGTGCACATGGCATGGGTAGCTTGAACATCTGGAAGGAAGCATTAATGCTGAATGATATATTCAGGTTTTGGAGCAACATATGCTGCCATCCAGACAACGTCTCTTTCAGGGAAGGTCTTGTTTATTTCAGCAGAACAACGTCCAACCACATTCTGCATGTATTCCAACAGCATGGTTCTCTAGTAGAAGAGTCCGCTGATAAACTGGCCTCCTGCAGTCCAGACCTGTCAATCATTGAAAATATCTGGAGCATCAGGACATGAACAATACAACAAAGGAGACCCTGAACTGTTGAGCAGCTGAAATCCTCTATCAGGCAAGAATGGGACCACATTTCACTTTCAAAACTCCAGAAACTGGTCTCCTCAGTTCCCAAAGGTTTCCAGAGTGTTGTTAAAAGAAGAGTTGATGCAGCTCAGTGGTGAACATGATCCTGGAACAACTTTATAGAGACGTGTTGCTGACATCACATTCACAATGAGAAGATATTTAATAAAACAATAATATCTCAGTTTCTACATTTGATATGTTGTCTTTGGTTTATTTGTAATTGAATATGAGTTTATATGTTTTTCAAACCATTGTATTCTGTTTTTATTTACATTTTACACAGTCCAAACTTTTTTGTAATTGGGATTGTTAATGTATTTCTCGTCAGCTGTTTATTGGAGAATGATGGATGATGATATTAGTTTAAAGCACAGAAACCTTGAACACTGTTGTCATCTTCTCTGCAGGAGCTCCTGGCCGAGCCGTGCTGCCAACACCAGGAAACACTGCAGCTTTCCGTGCTGCTCTGTGGACCAACCTGGAGAAACTGATGGACCAGATCTGTGCTGCATGCAGACAGGTACTCAGAGCAGCAGCTGACTGTACAGCAGAGTGCTGAATAAAACAGGAGAAAACAAACAGCGCTGCAGTCGGCTGGATGAATCATGTATGACGTGATCTGTGCTGCGTGTGTTTCAGGTGCAGCACCTGCAGAAGGTCCTGACGAAGAAGAGAGACCCCGTCACTCACGTGTGCTTCATCGATGAGATCATCAAGGTGGGTGGGCTTCGCTGCTGCTCTAGTTTTGATGTCATAGTGAAGAAACGGTTTACCGGACCTCCGTGGCTGCTACTGCACCTGAATCTCTGACTTACCTACAGTCAGTTGGGTTGCATTATGGGTAATATAGGTTCCGGGTTTTGACAATGAAAAAGAAAGCATGGAAAACACTTTATTTCAGGTTGTGCTAAAGACACTCAGATACATTTTCTTATATTCATAGTGAGTCCAACAGAGTTCAACGACATGAGACATGCTGTGTTCGAAACGATGTACCTTCGAACTAACACTTACTGCTTTGAGTGCATGAATGTGTTCACACTGCCAACTATAGAAAGGTGCAGTGCACTACAAGCACCAGGATGATGCACTGAAAACAATCCAGAAACTGAGTGTGAAACTTGGGACACTTTCCAGACTCAACAACTCAAAGTGCAGCTGCTCCTGAACGCCTCCTTGAAGTGTTTATTTCTCACTAAGTAGCACCACACTGCTGCTGGACAGAAGAATCAGTGTGTTTGTTGTGTGTTAACCAGAGGGCACAAAAACATGTTGACTTCTGAGTAGAGGCATTAAAGCTGCAGAAATTTTGGCAGGCGATGCATTCAAAGACTACGGTTATTTTCAGTAAGAGCAAACAGCAGTGTGCCATATGAAACAACACTACCCTGCGGAAATGCGAGTACTAATGTCAAAGGACCTGATTTACTAAGATCTCTAATAAAGGGTACTCAATTGCATGTTTATTCCAAAAGTTTGCACATTTATTTTGCACCCGTTTTGCGGGTGATTTACGACAAGTAACTGCGTCACTGATATCAGCTGCAAATCGCTGTATTTAAATGAGGTGTTTTTGTTAAAGTGATTCCAGCCTTGAAAAAACAGAACAACAGCAGAAGGAAAAGGACATTTTGAATTAAGAAATATAAATATAACATCAAGAAAACACTGTATGGAAGATTATCAGCAAAAGAGTCAATGTGGGAAAAACAAAAAGACAGCTCCCCTGAAGAACAGGACAGATATCCCAGCAGAGATACCTACAGTACGCTGTTGGCTGGAAATCAGCATTCGGTTCATTCAATAACTCTAAAATTTCACCTCTGGACAGACGACATGTCTGAATAATTTCTACTTTTGACATCAGAAATGTTTAACGGGCGTAAAATCTCGTTCTCTACGTATTCTTTGGTTTCCTGCGTCTCCTTCACAATAAGACCAGTGTCTCTCCTGATGTTCATCTGACCTTCAGTCGGACTAAAATACACAACAATCACTTCTCCTATATTTACTTATATTCAGTAAATATCATTACAGATGTTAAATTCATCTATTTTCAGTATTTTACATGTTCAAGTAGAAACGCCCAATATTACATATGTATTCAGAAAAACATGCAGAATGGACACCGTGTTAAATATCACATTTGAAAGACGCCTTCATCACTGCACATCATCAGTACATCAGCTGGGACTTTATTTGCAGGTGGTGTGAAGTTATTTTGTGGTTTTACACACACAGACCTTTAGTGAATCAGACCCTGAGAGTACTGTATGTTAGTGTACTAAGGGAAGGAAGTACATCATTTGAAACACAGCCATGGTCTCTCAGGTAGGACCCTGCTGTGTTACTAACCCTTCGCTGCAGATCAACAAGAAGCAACAGTTCAGGAAACAACAAACGGTTCCCCACGACAAAAATGCACCTTTAGAAAATACTGTGTTGAAGCCCTCAGTTTGACTGAACAAGGACTGTGGAGCCATCTATTACATTACAAATGTACAAGAAAATGTTGTCTTTACATCCTGTGTGGAGTCCAGGTGGAGTGATGATCGTGAACAATAATTATTTCAGAAGACAGAAAACAAAGAAACCTTTAAAAAAACAGCTCCGGCTCCCCGGCCCGCTTTCTTAACCACCAGTCGCAGTAGTATCAATAGTAATCACAGCATCATCAGCGTCTCACCTCCACACAAACCTCCTCGTACAAATCGGAGCGGAAGGCTGTTACTATGGAAACAAAGCTCTCACCAATTACGCGGAGCTGGAATTGTAAGTTGGAGACCTAATGACATGTCTAAATGCAAGGCTCCTCAGCAGTGCAGCTGCGGCGTCGTTTTCACCGTCACTGACAGAAAGCTGAAGCGATGCTCGGTCAGCAGGTCTGAGAGCAGAAGCCAGATATTCTCATGACGAACCTCCTCCATCCTCGGGCCTTTTTCTGCACAGTTGCAAGCTCTCCTGCTGCACGTTTTCTCCTTCGTTCCAGGATCGTTTGTTTTCTCCTCCCCTCAATCGCAGTTTCTTCATGTGACAACAATTAACTGACACCCACTCGTTCTGCGTGGAGACAAAATCTATTCTATTGAAAGCTCAGTTTAAGTGTTGGTGGTCGGAGATGATCAACAGACCCTCATTCAGTTATTCCTCCAGGTGGGATTATTGTACCTCCCTTCGTTCAGCAGGATGCTGCAGCCAGGTCGTTAACCTGCTCCAACAGATGAGACTGTTTCTCTTCTGGTTCCCTCAGCTCTACAATTCATTTTCTGGTATGTCACTGCTGGTTTTTCAACCTCAGTGTGCTCCTGCTGGTATCTCTGATTTGTTAAGACTCTACTCAAGTCTACTTAGTAGTCTAAACACTGCATGAGATGTGGCCTCAGGTGTGGGTTCCTCATCTGTAACGTATGATTCATGAAGTCAGAACCACAGACTGGATATTAAAGTGTTCGTAGCGTATGGAAAATGGTTCCGATGCAGAAGTGTCTTCAGCTGCAATACCACAGAGTGCCACTAGAGGTCGGCTCCAAAAAGCCTCCAGGCTTTTAAAATGGAAATATAAAGATTTAAATAAACACAAATATAAAGATTCTGCTGGTGGTTCAATAAAGGAATTCTATTGTTGTTTTCCCATTTTGACACAAAGATTTAATTTTTATTGCAAATGCATATTGGTTCCAAATATCAGTTATGAGTCTCATTGATTACCAATAATCAGTATTATTATTGGCCCTTATAAAACCATGTCTTTCGGCCCCCAGTTGAAGGGTCCGCCCGGAAACGCTGTTGAGGAGAAAACGTCTGGCTGCTCTCTTCTGTTTAGTTTAAGAATCTTAAGAAATAGTTTTACATCAAAAAATTTCCACAAATGCAACAGAAACAGAATCAGTTTATTACATCTTCAGAAGTGAGAAAAATGTGAAAGAAAAGTCGACATTCAGGCGACGGGAACTTCATCAGCACAACTTGTAGAAACTAAAAGAGACAAATATGAGTGATAAAATGTTTTCTATCGACTCCTGAACTGATCAGCTGGTTAGAGCCGGTTACCACGGCGACGAGGACCTCACATGATCAGTGTGTTTCTCTTCTGTCTCCATGACGACAGGATGGTCAGCCTGATATCCTCTCCACCTTCTGGACCGATGTGACCAACACTCTCAGTGATGAGTTTCACAGAGCGACTGAAGGTAAGACCGGTCCGTTTCCTGCTCTCACTCCAAACCTCTCTGGCTCTGGTCAGACCAACCTGATGCGTACAGTCTCACAGTGATGTGGACCAGGACCAGATGAAGAGGAGGTTCTGGTGGACTCTGGATGTCCACAACAGATCTGTGATTTTACCTGAAATTCAACATCTGAATAACAAGAATAAATAAACTCATCTGCTGCATATGTGATCCGTTCAGGAAACAGTTTTCTAATCGAGTAATGCACATATTTACTGTATGTAGCCTAAATCATCTGGTAACCATGGTAACACATGAGCATTATCACAGTGCACGGATTTTTTTTCCTGATCAAACAGACAGTCAGAAGCAGTTAAACTGCAGTCTGTGTTGCTCTACGTACTTCAGCACTTCATTTTTATATTTTATTTGTGTGATAATGGAAGTCGGTAGGACTTCATGTTTTCTCCTCTTGATTCATTACTCAGAAGTTAGCCCCAACTCAAACTGAAATGCAACATGTATAGTTTTTCATTTGGTTTTAACCACAGTCTGTTTATATAAATGGACGTAGCTTCTGAAAAATGGTTCCAATGCAGAAGTGTGTTAAGCTGCAATACCAGCGAGTGCCACTAGAGGTCGGCTCCAAAAAGCCTCCGGCTCCATAGACTCCCATTCAACTTCTCTCATCAAATCCAAAGTGAATAAAATGTGTCCATCAGTTATCTCGGTGTTGTTAGCTAAAGTCACTCCTTCTTATTAGTTTTCTGGAGGTCCATCTGAAAATAATCCCTCATTCATTAGAAAAGAAGATTTAAGAAGACCTGTTTTTGGGGGCGTGTCTGTTTGATTGACAGGCCTGTGGTGCAGTCAGGTTACAGCTATCGGTGGGCGGGACGTAGTATCGTCAGGTTTCCAATCAGATCGGTCAGATCCACCGCTGGCTAAACATCACTTTATTTCAATCACATGCAGCTAAAAACTGTAGAGACATATCTGTGGTTCGGCCACCTTTTCAAAATAAGAGTATATTTACTCAGTCAGATTCATCCTCCCATCTTGACATCTTTTCCATCCTGCTGACATGAATCAAGTCTGCAGTGAAAAATATTTGAACGTGTGCTTCCCAGGATGGAGTCTGTAAACAGGCATGAATCAGAGGAAGAAGTCAAACAATTCAGAATTGGAAAAAGATTAATGAACAGTGGGTGTGAGAGAGGACTGAATATATTAAAGACAAGGATTTAGAAAAACGATTCATATTAAGTGACTTATTGTTGTGAATGTTAACTGTATTACCACAACATCAAAGATCATAGCAGATGGCACAGAGGATCAATAATACAGTCCTTTATCACGACAAAGAGACATTTTCAGAGACAGTCCGTCCCCGTCTCGTCCTCACCTGTCCTCCTTTAGTCACCATGATTTTTGCTGTGTGTCTTCGTTTGTTATTTTCTGATCTGTGGACTCTGATTCTGTTCCTGGTTTGGATCTGTTTCTTCTTTCTGTCTCTGACAGCAGAAATATAATTCTGCCAGTTAGTAATCTCTCTTCTCTCTCTCCATCACACACTCACCGTGACTCTCAGATCACATGGAGGCGTTTGAGTAGAGACTCGTCTGATTACACAGAATAACGGAGTGTGAACAGGAGAGGTGGATTTGGCTGCACTTCACCGAGAAACCTGCAGTTTCTGTCGTTCTCTGTGTGCAGCCGAGATATTCCAGAAGAGAAGGCTGAAGTGTTTGTTAACATGGGAGTCATATAGAGACTTTATAATGCTGATTATAAAGGACAGGACAGGACAGGAGTTGTCACAAGAGCTTAAGAATACAGGTAGGACAAAGAAAAGTACACAATGAAAAAAATGCAAATACGCATACTATAAAAATAAAGAACAATAAAATAAAAAGATTTTTTTTTTAGAAAAATTTTGAAATACACCTTGCTATATAGGGTGAAATGTAAAGAAAAACGGCACATTATTGCACATAGGTGATAAAAAAATACATGTGAATTGTACATTTTTCAGGATATATATTGTATATTTCACATAGATATATGGATTGCTTTATGAGTAACGTGTACAGGGTATATAAATGTATATTATAGAGTATATCAGCATAAATATACAGCAGTAATAAATATATTATACAAATAAAACATATGAGGTATATATATATATAAGTAGTAAATATATTTTATTAGATATGATATAACATATAATATATACACAAGTACCCGACATCCAAGAAGTGATGGGTAAAAGTGTCCGATGCTCTGACACGGACACATTCAGTGCTGCTTTACGACTCGCTGGTGTTGAACAGCTAAAAGGCTTTGAGGAAAGTTTTTTTTATCATTATTAATATACATTTGTTTTTAAACGTTGATGTCCAGCAGGGACAATGGGCTTCAGGCTGAGTCCTCCACCAGTTTACACTTTCACAATAATGTCAGACTCATTACGGACAGTTTATTAAAACAGGAGCTGATGCAGCAGAACTACAGACTGCATCTTCTTCCTGTTGATCAGACCGACACATCTGGATGAACTTTGGCTTCCAGCAGGCTCCGCCCCCTTTTTGTGGGAAAACAAGTGACCTCACCGAAGACTTTAATGTAAAATAACGGTACAAAACCAAACTATTAGAAAACCAGCTGAGTTAAATGAGTTTATAAATGACCCCAAGACACCATGTCAGGTAAATATAAGTCCACTCTGCCTGTAATAGGACACGCTGGATGGATTAAAAAGCTTCTTTGATTCCTTCTTAGTGACGTCAGTGTCCAGAGGTGTCCTACAGACGTCCACTCTACCTCACCGAGTCCAATTATTTTACTTCTCAGTCCTGCTCTACAAACAGTCTTCCAGCAGACATTAGCTCTGTGCTAACTGGCCGAGCTAGCGTCCCATTAAGAGAGACCTCCTATCGGGACCTTTTTTAGGACATGACAGGAAACAGTTTTTTTTACATCATTATCGGTGCAACTAACTACACAGCAAATCTTCAAGATTTAAAGCGGTTAGTTGAAAGCAGAAGTTTGGAGAAAAGTCTCAACTTCCTCTGATTCTCCGTTGAAGTCAACGCTACGCAATGACAATGTTTCCCCCAGAAAGGGGCGTGGCCAGGAGAGCCCGCCCACATGACCCATAATGCAATCTGCCAACAGTTTGCTGGGTGATTGGGGTGTGTTGTGTTAATGGAGCTCCAGATCTTTTTTCCACTGTGCATGAGTCCTTCATCACACCTGGACACGGTCTCTGGTGTCCTGCTGTAAGAGACATACGGACCTTATTATTGGGTCTCGTCCTATTAACTATAAGAGAAATACAGAAAAGATGATTTTTTTTTTTAAAGTATTTAAGTCTTTAACAAATGATTTGGATTGATGATGATGTGAAAAGTTGAACTGAGCCTTGAAGAAACAGTTTAAACTCCAAGACCTTTTCTGTGGTGGTTTTGTGGTGACATGTCGGAGTGTGCTGCTGTTTGAGGAAGTTGTACTTCTCAATAATGGACACTTTCCAAGTGACGATGAAGCTTTTTTTTTCTTTAATATTACATTGAGGTTGTATTTTGCTCTTATTTTCCACAGGTCTTTTCTCTGCTTGAATCAAAGCTCTTCCTGTTTCCTGTTTCTCTTTTACTCTTCATCGATCCTCCCATGCTGTTGATTATAATGATGTCATTATGATGTCTCTGACTGTCTCCTCCAGCTGCACTTGTCTTTATTCAGTCTCTTCCTGTTCAGATCAGTTTTATTGTTTCACTCAGGTAGAAATTAAAGTGTCACAGCATCAGCAGTAGATCAGTTATAACAGTGGATACCGAACTATATGCGTACTATATATATTCTATAATATCAGAGATATATGGACCAAGGAAGTCGATATATTTTTCATTTTGTTCTCTTTCTCACGTTCGTCATCACCATCACTGAGGGACGGACTGTCTCATCATGTGAGAGGACATCTTCTGTCCACTTCTCACTTATTTCCAGCCGTCTCTCTCCTCTGCTCTCCTCCTCCTTTTAGTTTCCAGCTGACTGAAATCCAACATGATGTTCAGCAGAAGATAAAAAAGAATTTAATCACCGATAGAGACTGAACTCAAAAGCAGACATTTTTTATTAAAAGACTGTGAGCGCGGCAGAATCGGTGACAATAATGTACAACCCCGTTTCAAAATAAAGTTTGGATGCGATGTAAAATGTAAATAAAAACAATGCCATGATTTGCAAATCATGGAAACCCATTTTTGATTGTTGCTAAGCTAGGCTAATCATGTCCTCATCAAATCCAAAGTGAATAAAATGTGTCCATCAGTTATCTCGGTGTTGTTAGCTAAAGTCACTCCTTCTTCTTAGTTTTCTGGAGGTCCATCTGAAAATAATCCCTCATTCATTAGAAAAGAAGATTCAAGAAGACCTGTTTTTGGGGGCGTGTCTGTTTGATTGACAGGCCTGTGGTGCAGTCAGGTTACAGCTATCGGTGGGCGGGACGTAGTATCGTCAGGTTTCCAATCAGATCGGTCAGATCCACCGCTGGCTCCTCCCCCAGCTCGTCCAAATATGGTCACTTCCTGCTCCAAACCGCTCCGAACTAGCAAAGATGGTGACGGACAGAATCTGAACTGGAGGATTCATAACGTTCACAAACCAACGATGACATCACTGATGGATGATGACATCACTGATGGTTGATGGTTGGTTCTGATTCCAGCTCTGTAATGATGCACACATTTCAATCCTCTCATCTCACTGAGAGTCTGGAAACAGTCACGGTCCTGTTGTTCATGACAAGTTGTCTGTAGGATATAAAAAGCTCTAAAATGTCCACAGCTTTCCATTTGAACGTCTCACTGCTCCCGTGGTGTGTTTCTTTCTGTCTGCAGCCTCGTCCTTCCTGAAGCAGGCCTTTGAAGGAGAGTATCCTAAACTGCTGCGGCTCTACAATGAGCTGTGGCGCCGCTTGCAGCAGTACAGCGCCAGCCTGCAGGGGGTGCTGACGAGCAGCGGAGGACTGGACAAGTCTCTGGACATCAGCGCTGCGGAGACGGACAACCAGGACCTGTTCATACACGGGAAACAGGACTACAAGTGAGCGCACAGCAACACAGTCGGAGTCTGTGTGATCACACCAGAGGTTTCTGTTCGCCGTCAATCAGGCTGGACTAGTTTAGTTTGAACATGTTGTTGTTGTGTTTGTTTCGAGTCACACTTTAGTGACACGTTCAGTTAGAAGTGAACATGCAGAGTAAAACCTGTAAAAGAGGTTTGGTCACCTGCGATCCTGCAGGTCGGAGCTTTCTGCAGTGTTGAGGTCAGACTGCATTTAGTTTCATCCCTTCACTCAACTTAGCTGAGTGTGATGGACTCTTTCTGTCTCAGCTTTGCTGAAACATCACTTCAAATATCCAAAAACAGACTGAAACAGCTTCATTTCTGATCTTATTCTTTCTGCTGGTAATTTAGCTGTTGATGCTAGTTTTGATATTTTGTCAAAAAAAATTGTTTTTCGTCACATTTTATATATATATATTCATATTTGCCGACCCACTTTCATATCTTCCAAGCATGTTGAGGCTCCAGCTGTTACCATGGTTACACGTGTAATTCTGGTCTTTGTTGCGGTTAATGAGAAAGTCCAGTTAAAGTTAACATTTCTAAACTGTGTGAACACAACCGCTGTCTCTCTGTCTGTCTCTGTCTGTCCTGCTCACCTAGCATTAGCATTAGCAGCTAGCTGCTCTCATTCAGAAGGTGGTTCACATGTTCACTACATTCCTGTTTCCTGACCTGTAACATGAATACAGAGATATTTCTGTAGTGAACATTTAGATGGAACGGAGGCAGCGAGTTTTTCCTCCTCCACTCTCACCAGCATTTCACTGCCTGCAACTTCTTTCTGTTCCCCAAAAATTTGACACCAAATTTGAGTTTTCTGTTCAAGTTACAGGTCAATGTTCAAATCACAGGAACTCACTAGTGGTCAGAAAAACGTGTATGATGAGATGACATGACATGAGATATGATCAGATGAGATATGAGATGATATGATGAGATATGAGATATGATGAGATGATATGATGAGATATGAGATGATTAGATATGATGAGAGATGTGATGAGATGATATGATGAGATATGTGATGATTAGATATGATGAGATATGAGATGATTAGATATGATGAGAGATGTGATTGAGATGATATGATGAGATATGAGATGATTAGATATGATGAGAGATGTGATGAGATGATATGATGAGATATGAGATGATTAGATATGATGAGAGATGTGATGAGATGATATGATGAGATATGAGATATGATGAGATGATATGACGTGATATGAGATGATTAGATATGATGCGATATGAGATATGATGAGATATAAGATATATGAAATGATATGATGAGATTATGATATGACATGCTATGATGAGATGAGATGCTATGATAAGATGAGATGCTATGATGAGATATATGATATGATGAGATGAGATGCGATATGATATGATGAGATATGAGATGCGATGAGATGATATGATGAGATGAGATATGATGAGATGATATGATGAGATATGAGATATGATGAGATGATATGATGAGCTATGAGATGATTAGATATGATGAGATATGAGATGTGATGATATGATATGATGAGATGAGATGATATGATGAGATATGAGATATGATGAGATAATATGATGAGATATGAGATATGAGATGATTAGATATGATGAGATATGAGATGTGATGAGATGATACGATGAGATATGAGATATGAGATGATTAGATATGATGAGATATGAGATGTGATGAGATGATATGATGAGATATGATGAGATGATATGACGAGATATGAGATGATTAGATATGATGAGATATGAGATATGATGAGATATAAGATATATGAAATGATATGATGAGATTATGATATGAGATGCTATGATGAGATGAGATGCTATGATAAGATGAGATGCTATAATGAGATATATGATATGATGAGATGAGATGCGATATGATGAGATATGAGATGTGATGAGATGAGATGATATGATGATATGAGATATGATGAGATGATATGATGAGATATGAGATATGATGAAATGATATGATGAGATATGAGATGATATGATGATGATATGAGATGATTAGATATGAGATATATGAGATGAGATGATGATATGAGATTATGATATGAGATGATATGATGAGATTGATGATATGAGATGCTATGATGATATATGAGATGAGATGCTATGATGATGATGCTGATGATGATGAGATGCTATGAGATATATGATATGATGAGATGAGATGCGATGAGATATGATATGTGATGAGATGATATGAGATATGATGAGATGATATGATGAGATATGAGATGATTATATATGATGAGATATGAAATGTGATGAGATGATATGATGAGATATGAGATGATTAGATATGATGAGATATGAGATGAGATATGAGATATGTTGATATGAGATGTGGAGATGATATGATGAGATGTGATGAGATATGATGAGATATGAGATATGATGATATGAGATGTGATGAGATATGAGATGTGATGAGATATGATGAGATGAGATGATGAGATATGAGATGTGATGAGATATGATATGAGATGATGAGATGAGATGAAATGCGATATGATGAGATATGAGATGTGATGAGATATGATGAGATATGAGATATGATGATATGAGATGTGATGAGATATGAGATGTGATGAGATGAGATGATGAGATGAGATATGATGAGATATGAGATATGATGAGATATGAGATGTGATGAGATATGATATGAGATGATGAGATGAGATGAAATGCGATATGATGAGATATGAGATGTGATGAGATGAGATATGATGAGATGAGATGTGATGAGATATGAGATGTGATGATGAGATGAGATGCGATATGATGAGATATGAGATGTGATGAGATGTGATGAGATGAGATGTGATGAGATGATATGATGAGATATGAGATGTGAGATATGATGAGATATGAGATGTGATGAGATATGATGAGATGAGATGAAATGCGATATGATGAGATATGAGATATGATGAGATATGAGATGAGATGATGCTATGAGATGTGATGAGATATGAGATATGATGAGATATGAGATGTGATGAGATATGATGAGATGAGATGCGATATGAGATGTGATGAGATGATATGATGAGATATGAGATGAGATATGATGATATATAAGATGATGAGATATGATGAGATATGAGATGATGAGATATGATGAGATATGATCAGATGAAATGAGATAAGACTTTATTTGTCCCACAGTGGGAAAATGTAGTCGTCACATCTCAAGAATACAGGTAGGAAAAAGAAAAGTAGACAAAATTACAAATATGCAAGCCATAAAAAAGAATAGAATAAAATTTAGAAATTTAAAAAAATTAAAAACCAAAGTATAAATACATACACACAAGTAATATACACAAAATAAATAAATACACCTCGATATGTACAGTGAATGTAAAGAAAAACATCATTATTGCATGTAGGTGATGAAAAGTGTTTTGTTAATTGTACATTTCCAGGATATATTGTATATTACACAGAAATTACACATCAGTGATGTGCATAGGGTACATGAATATATATAATACAGTATAGTATAGTATAGTATAAATGTACAGAAAAAATAAATATAGTATAAATGTAAGAGGTATATATTTGTATATATATATATATATATATATTTATAAGTAGTAACAATATTCTATTAGATATTATATAAAATATAATAAATATGCAAGTACCTGATATTTGACTCGAAAAGTAGTGATGGTGAAATAAATAAAGATTCACTGCTCCAATAAACTTCTCAGATATATCATCCAGATATCCCATTAAATCCTGTTCCTGCTTCTGAAACTGTCACTCATTAAACTTCATTAACACATTGTGTGTGTGTGTGTGTGTGTGTGTACACACACACACACACACACACACACACACACACACACACACACACACCCGTCAGTTATCCTGCAAAACAAACGTTCCAGAAGGTTTTAATGCAGCACGACAGACACACAACTCCATCTTAGGAGAGACGAGTCACGTGACCTCATAGCTGGATCTCTTCTGTCTCAACTCTTATTGGATAATGATGATGAATACAGTGGACACACACACACTCACACACACTCACACACACACACTCACACACACACACACACACACACACACACACACACACACACACACACACACACACACACACACACACACACACACACACACACACACACACACACACGTCTGCAGTGAATAGTAATAGGATGAGACATGGTGGCATTTTGCTTCCTCTTGTGTCTCCAGTTTAACTGCTCCATTAATAAATGTCAGCACAAATATTGGAGACAATTAGAGGACATTATGTCCACCAGAGACAGAGGACGGATTTCTGGTGTCGTAACTTCACGACAGATCTGAAATGGAGCCGTTTTAAAGGATAAACTTCCACATCAGTCAGAATGCTTCCTCAAACATTTCTGACCTGTAAATACTTCAACACAATAATCATGTCTCTTTGTTTCTGATTGTGTTTCTCTCCTCGTGTGTGTGTGTGTGTGTGTGTGTGTGTGTGTGTGTGTGTGTGTGTGTGTGTGTGTGTGTGTGTGTGTGTGTGTGTGTGTGTGTGTGTGTGTGTGTGTGTGTGTGTGTGTGTGTGTGTAGTCCAGAGAAGTCTCTGAAGGACTCACTCCATCCCTACGAGTCAGCGTATCTGTCCAAGTCTCTGTCCCGTCTGTTTGATCCCATCAACCTGGTGTTTCCTCTCGGAGGTCGCAACCCTCCATCCAACGACGAGCTGGACAGCATCATCAAGACCATCAGCAGGTACACAACACAACACAACACAACACCATCAGCAGGTACACAACACAACACAACACAACACCATCAGCAGGTACACAACACAACACAACACAACACAACACAACACAACACCATCAGCAGGTACACAACACAACACAACACCATCAGCAGGTACACAACACAACACAACACCATCAGCAGGTACACAACACAACACAACGCAACACCATCAGCAGGTACACAACACAACACCATCAGCAGGTACACAACACAACACCATCAGCAGGTACACAACACAACACAACACAATCGGCAGGTACACAACACAACACAACACCATCAGCAGGTACACAACACAACACAACACCATCAGCAGGTACACAACACAACACAAACACAACACAACACCATCAGCAGGTACACAACACAACACAACGCAACACCATCAGCAGGTACACAACACAACACAACACCATCAGCAGGTACACAACACAACACAACACAACACCATCAGCAGGTACACAACACAACACAATGCAACGCAACACCATCAGCAGGTATGCAACACAACGCAACACAACGCAACACAACACAATGCAATGCAACACAACACAACACAACGCAACACAATGCAACACAATGCAATGCAGCACAACGCAACACAACACCATCAACAGGTACACAATGCAACACAATGTAACACAATGCAATGCAACACAACGCAACACAACGCAACACAACACAATGCAATGCAACACAACACAACGCAACACAATGCAACACAACGCAACGCAACTTCATCAGCAAGTACACAACTCACTGCCGCTCCACATAGCCGCTGGACGGTGTGTCGACATGTTGGAAGGATTTTACTTCCAGGATTTGTTTCATCCAGAGAACATTTCTATCTTTAGTTACTATAAATTTACAGCTTCCAGAGAAGTCCGTCCAGATGTGAGGACGTAGTCTGAAACTTCTGGATCCGCAGGAATCCATCAACAGAACGACACTCTGTCAGTTCATGCTGCTTCAGAGCAAAAGAAGGCAGCGAACCTCCTTCAGTCCATCAGCAGTCACTGATGCTGCCAGCAGGCCGCTGGATGGAGTCCTGCTCCAACACAGCTCAGCAACTGATGAGGATCAACAGATGAAATGTGCAGCCGTCACTCATCAGGGTTTTAGCTTCCTGCTGCTCTGTGCACCAGCAGTAGTCTCTGTGATCTACCCTCGTACAGGAATGATATTCAAGCTTTGTCTTGCTGACCAGCGAGCGGATGAATACGTGGTGATGAGGTCCGTTTCCCTGAATGGACGTCCCCAAGACCGTTTGTTCGTTTCTGAAAAAAAACGTTAGAAACTGATCAGCAGGGAGCTGTTCATTGGGACTCTTCGGTTTTAACCGGACAAACAGACACAGCAGCCTGAAATAAAACACATCTATTCTTTTTACTGGTTTCATAGAAAATGGACAGAAGTTAAAGTTTCAGTCAAATGAATGTCAGCAGGCGAGGTGCTGTTCAAACACTGCAGAAGAAAACACTGAGATGATGTCATCCAAAGAGAAATGATAGAAACCCACGTGGTGCTTCGGTGAGTTTGAGGAAGGTGACGGTGTCTTCATCACCACACACACGTGATGCGGTCGTCTGTTCAGTTGGAGCTCAACTGACATTTACAGGAAGTCACATTCATTCTGTGTGCAAATGGAAAATCTGTATAACATCCGGTGGGTGGAGATGATGGAGATGATGGAGACGTATGTGACCATAGACATGCTCTGTCCTGTGGTCCAACACGTCGTAGAGGTGAAGGACTCAGAAACACACATCATCCGCGGCTCCGTGTCCCTGCAGTCTGGACGGCTTCCTGACAACGTATTAGTTTCTATGTAGAAGTGAGAGACTATAAGTTACTGCTACAGATTTTATTCATCCTCTCTGACATATTCTTATATTCTCAGTTGAAATGTCAACCATGGCGGAATTTTTCTCTCGTTAAAGTCGAAGCACTTTTCATTAACAAACGTCAAATCGAGATGATGGCACAGTGATGAGAAAAGCAGCATGAAGGAGACAAAAACATTTAAAAACAGCTGAGTTCGTGTCTGGTGCAGATTGAAGCTTTTCCTCCGTAACTGATTCTAAAAAAGACGTAACGACAGATTGAACCCATTTTTTATATTTTTATCAAAACAACGCACATGGCAGACGTTTCGGTGAAACAGCAGGACACACACTGGGAGTTGATACTGAAGGACGTAACAGTGGTGATTCCAGGGAATTGAAACAAACACGGAGCAACGAAGCAGAAACAAACTGGATGAGGGGATGACTTCAATGAGCAGGACTTATTCTGGAAATAACGTGTTATTCATAGTTTATACTGGTCACCTGTTGGTTTCTGAAATCTGATCGCAAACTGGATATAAAACTACAGACTGGATATAAAACTACAGACTGGTTATAAAACACAGACTGGATATAAAACACAGACTGGATATAAAACACAGACTGGATATAAAACACAGACTGGATATAAAACACAGACTGGATATAAAACAGACTGGATATAAAACACAGACTGGTTATAAAACACAGACTGGATATAAAACTACAGACTGGTTATAAAACACAGACTGGATATAAAACACAGACTGGATATAAAACAGACTGGATATAAAACACAGACTGGTTATAAAACACAGACTGGATATAAAACACAGACTGGATATAAAACACAGACTGGATATAAAACACAGACTGGATATAAAACAGACTGGTTATAAAACACAGACTGGTTATAAAACACAGACTGGATATAAAACACAGACTGGTTATAAAACACAGACTGGATATAAAACTACAGACTGGATATAAAACTACAGACTGGTTATAAAACACAGACTGGATATAAAACAGACTGGATATAAAACACAGACTGGTTATAAAACACAGACTGGATATAAAACACAGACTGGTTATAAAACTACAGACTGTATATAAAACTGCAGACTGGATATAAACCACAGACTGGATATAAAAGAGTTCGCAGCTTCAGGTCTGTAAAATGGTTCTGATCCAGAAGTGTCTTCAGCTGCAATACCAGCGAGTGCCACTAGAGGTCGGCTCCAAAAAGCCTCCGGCTCCATAGACTCCCATTCAACTTCCATGTGACTTCCATCTCTGATGGTTGATGACCTCACTGATGGTTGCTCTGACTGTAAACCTGACTGCCATTCCAGACTTGTCAATCAACCAGCCCCAAACATATCTGTCTGAGTTGTAATATGTAATGAATGATGAATTATTTCCAGAAGAACCACCAGAACACTGATCAGAAGGAGGGAATTTACCTTCTGACATAATGATGACTTGTGGAAAACATTTACTGACTTTATATTCCAAGAGAGAACTTGATGCTTTTTGAATGGTAGTCTTTTGGAGCCAGCCCCCAGTGGCCCTCAGTGGTGTTGCATTTCAGCACTTCTGCATTGGCTTCTTTTTTCAAACCGGAAACATTTTTATACAGTCTGTAGTTTCTCTTCATTATGTCCTCACTGTTCCTTTCTCACAGGATTTGAGAACATAATTGGTTCTCATATTTAACAACCATACGGGCTGAGTCATGCCAGATACAAACATGATGCGTGCTGTTAACTGCAGACACTGTGTGAAGGCTGCAGGTTCTACTACATGAACAGATTTGGTTTGCTTTTGTTTGCAGTGAGCTGAATGTGGCCTCGGTGGACCCAAACCTCTCTCTGGCTGTAGCCAAGAACGCCGCCAAGACCGTCCAGCTCTTCTGTGTCAAGTCTGAACAGCTGGTGGGTACACTGATGAGTGCGTCTACCACACAGTGAAGGAGTTAATGCCGTTCAGATGGAGGTAAACCAACGTCAACACCCCCCCTCCCCCTTTCTGCAGCTGTGTACTCAAGGTGATGCCAGTCAGGTGATCGGTCCGCTAACGGAGGGTCAGAGGAGGAACGTGTCTGTGGTCAACTCTCTGTACCGTCTGCAGCAGGCTGTCACCAAGGTAGGAACACACCTGAACACGGTCTGTCTGATGAAGTCCAGTCACCTTGAAGGTGTGTGCTGTTGTGTATTGTTGCAGTGTTGCAGTGTTGCAGTGTTGCAGTGTGGCTCTCCACACAGATGTGTCACTCAGTCATTTAGAGCAGCATCCTGAGAAATCACTGCAGCACTCCCAGGTTTCTGCAGCCGTTTCCACATCAGAGCTTCACATGCAGGACCCCAGAGAGCTCCATTCAGGGATCAGATGATCTCACAGGGACAGTGTGTATCCACGAGCTGCATATCAGACGGGATAGTCACAGTATTTTGGTCTAATTGATGTTCAAGATCCAGACAAACTTCTTATTAACCTTCTTTTCTGCTCTCCAACCTGAAGGCTGCTGTCTCCTGTCCATTAGAGACGAGCGCTCGCTGACAGCCGCTGCCTGCAGCAGTAATCACACAGATAATCCAGCTGCTGTCAGTCATTAAAGACCATCCACTGCTGCTCTCATTTATCACAGTGGAGGCTTCATTTTCTGTCCACATAAATGGTTCCTCTAGTTTTATTCAGACAGAGAAGTCTTATCTGGAGTCTGGTCCTCAGAGAGAGACATATCCCTGCTGCTGTCCTCTGTGATCACGTGTTTGTTTGTCCTGCTGGACGACTGATGAGGACATGTACCATCAAATGGCAATGTAGCTTAATGAATGTCATATTTCTTTCTGTTTGTAACTTAATAAAAGCAGAAATTAATTTAAATAAAATGACCTGTTTTCCTGTTCAAGTCTAAATTCATGACCACTGAGTGGTCTTATCAATTCTCACCAATATAATGTATTACAAGTCTTTCCAAAAAAGTTGGGACACTGTGTAAAATGTACATAAAATAAGAATGCAATGATTTGCAAATCATGTAAACTCATATTTAATTTCTAATAGACATGGTCAGACAACATAAAATGTTGAAACAAACAGAACCTCAGATTGTGATCCATCAGACCTCAGGACAGTTGTCCACTTCACCTCAGTCCATCTTCAATGATCTCGGTCCAGAGAAGGCGGCGATGTTTCTGGATCATGTTTCTATCTGGTTTCTTCTTTGGAGAGTTTTAACCTGCATTTTTTTATTAATTTTTTTTTTTTTAAATCAGCTGAATTGTTCAGCGTTGTATGTGTCCGACAATCCAAACAATAATCATGTTATGTTTGAAGAACGGTTTGAAAAGAGTTCCCAGCTGACCTGCAGCTGTTGATGCTGACGACCCCACAGCTGCACATGAAATGAAACGCTTCCACAGCCCCCCATGTGCTTCCTGTCTCCTCGTCTCCATCCGTCCACAGCCTGCATCTGTAGTTCTCTCTGCTCGGAGTGCTTTCACACCTCCGTATAACCGGCGTCTCTGCTCTGGGTCGGCGGCCTCGCCTCCGGTCCTGTAGCTCCGCAGCTATAAATGAAGCGGTAGTAACGAGGCGTGTGGATGGGAAGCTTTCTGCCATCATGATCACAACTGCTCAGGAACATCTCACTTTTACCTTTTAGAAAGCAGAATTATACACATTTATCTGTATTTCAATGTATGATACCAATCTGAACATGAACATATGTGCCTGTATATTAAAGCAATTTGGAAAAGAAGAGCCTCAATAAACGAATAATATGAGAATAAGGAGAGTCAGACGTAGAAAGAAGAAATACAATAATACAGAAAGGTCTAACTTCATATATGTAAAACCTGGAAAAGGTTGTTAACCTGTGTGTTAACTCTATTATGTGTTAACTCTCCTGTGTTAACTATATTGTGTGTTAACTCTATTGTGTGTTAACTCTATTGTGTGTTAACTCTCCT
>NW_027210836.1:0-20000 GCF_029030835.1 Brachyistius frenatus | reverse complement strand
TAAAACAAACGTTTAAAATACAACACAGAGTTAAAGATGAAACCAGCAGGTTTCATCCTGTGTGTCTGATGACGTCTGACAGACAGCAGGAATGTCCCAATTTACGTTTTCTTATTGCCTGTGAAGTGAAACTGAGTTAACACCCTAAACACAGTAAACACAATAAACACACTAAACACACTAAACACAGTAAACACAATAAACACACTAAACACACTAAACACAGTAAACACACTAAACACAGTAAACACAATAAACACACTAAACACACTAAACACAGTAAACACAATAAACACACTAAACACACTAAACACACTAAACACAGTAAACACACTAAACACACTAAACACACTAAACACAGTAAACACAATAAACACAGTAAACACAATAAACACACTAAACACACTAAACACACTAAACACAGTAAACACAATAAACACACTAAACACACTAAACACAGTAAACACAATAAACACAGTAAACACAATAAACACACTAAACACAGTAAACACAATAAACACACTAAACACACTAAACACAATAAACACAGTAAACACAGTAAACACAATAAACACAGTAAACACACTAAACACAGTAAACACAATAAACACACTAAACACACTAAACACAATAAACACAGTAAACACAATAAACACAGTAAACACACTAAACACAGTAAACACAAAACACACTAAACACACTAAACACACAAACACACTAAACACACTAAACACACTAAACACACACACTAAACACAGTAAACACAATAAACACAATAAACACACTAAACACAGTAAACACAATAAACACAGTAAACACAAACACACTAAACACAGTAAACACACACACTAAACACACACAATAAACACACTAAACACACTAAACACACACAATAAACACAGTAAACACAATAAACACAAAACACAATAAACACAGTAAACACAATAAACACACTAAACACAAAACACAGTAAACACAATAAACACAGTAAACACAATAAACCGTAAACACAATAAACACAGTAAATGCAGTAAACACCATAAACACAATAAATACAATAAACACAATAAACACAGTAAATACAGTAAACACAATAAATACACTAAACACACTAAACACACACAATAAACACAAAACACAAAACACAATAAACACAATAAATACAGTAAACACAGCAAACACAATAAACACAGTAAACACAATAAACACAGTAAACACAATAAACACAGTAAACACAATAAACACAGTAAACACAATAAACACAGTAAACACAATAAACACACAAACACAATAAACACACACATAAACACAGTAAACACAAAAAAAACACAATAAACACACTAAACACACTAAACACAATAAACAGTGAACACAATAAACACAGTAAACACAATAAACACAATAAACACAACACAGTAAACACAATAAACACAATAAACACAGTAAACACAATAAACACAATAAACACAATAAACACAATAAACACAATAAACACAGTAAACACAATAAACACAATAAACACAATAAACACAACACAATAAACACACTAAACACAGTAAACACAATAAACACAATAAACACAGTAAACACAATAAACACAGTAAACACAATAAACACAATAAACACACTAAACACAATAAACACAGTAAACACAATAAACACAGTAAACACAATAAACACAGTAAATACAATAAACACAATAAACACAATAAACAGTAAACACAATAAACAGTAAATACAGTAAACACAATAAACAGAAAACACAATAAACACGATAAACAGTAAACACAATAAACAGTAAACACAGTAAACAGTAAATACAGTAAACACAATAAACAGTAAACACAATAAACACAATAAAGAGTGAATACAGTAAACACAATAAACACAATAAAGAGTGAATACAGTAAACACAATAAACACAATAAACAGTAAATACAGTAAACACAATAAACAGTAAACACAATAAACACAATAAACAGTAAACACAGTAAACACAATAAACACAATAAACACAATAAACACAGTAAACACAATAAACACAATAAACACAATAAACACACAGTAAACACAATAAAACACAGTAAACACAAACAAACACACAATAAACACTAAATTCAATAAACACAATAAACAGTAAACACAATAAACACAATAAACACTAAACACAATAAACACAGTAAACACAATAAACACAATAAACAGTGAATACAGTAAACACAATAAACACTAAATTCAATAAACACAATAAACAGTAAACACAATAAACAGTAAACACCATAAACACTCAATTCAATAAACACAATAAACAGTAAACACAATAAACAGTAAACACAATAAACAGTGAATACAGTAAACACAGTAAACACAATAAACAGTAAACACAGTAAATGCAGTAAACACAATAAACACAGTAAACACAATAAACACAGTAAATGCAGTAAACACAATAAACACAGTAAACACAATAAACACAGTAAACACCATAAACACAATAAACACAGTAAACGCAATAAACACAGTAAATACAGTAAACACAATAAACACAGTAAATGCAGTAAACACAATAAACACAGTAAACACAGTAAACACCATAAACACAGTAAACACAGTAAACACAATAAACACAATAAACACAGTAAACACAATAAACACAGTAAACACAATAAACACAGTAAACACAATAAACACAATAAACACTAAACACAATAAACACAGTAAATGCAGTTAACACAATAAACACAGTAAACACAATAAACACAGTAAATGCAGTAAACACAATAAACACAGTAAACACCATAAACACAGCAGTTCTTGAAACACCTGCTGGGTTTCTAATCTGGTACAAATTCACAAATTCACACAAATGAAGGATTCTGGTAGTTTAATGTGTGTGTGTGTGTGTGTGTGTGTGTGTGTGTGTGTGTGTGTGTGTGTGTGTGTGTGTGTGTGTGTGTGTGTGTGTGTGTGTGTGTGTGTGTGTGTGTGTGTCTGTGTGTGTGTCTCTGTGTGTCTGTGTGTGTGTCTCTGTGTGTGTCTCTGTGTGTGTCTCTGTGTCTCTCTGTGTCTCTGTGTGTGTCTCTGTGTATGTGCCTCTGTGTGTCTCTCTGTGTGTGTCTCTGTGTGTCTCTCTGTATGTGTCTCTGTGTGTCTCTCTGTGTGTGTGTCTCTGTGTGTGTCTCTGTGTGTCTCTCTGTATGTGTCTCTGTGTGTCTCTCTGTGTGTGTCTCTGTGTGTCTCTCTGTGTGTGTCTCTGTGTGTCTCTCTGTGTGTGTCTCTGTGTGTCTCTCTGTATGTGTCTCTGTGTGTGTCTCTGTGTGTCTCTCTGTATGTGTCTCTGTGTGTGTCTCTGTGTGTCTCTCTGTGTGTGTCTCTGTGTGTCTCTCTGTGTGTGTCTCTGTGTGTCTCTGTGTGTGTCTCTGTGTGTGTCTCTGTGTGTGTCTCTCTGTATGTGTGTCTGTGTGTCTCTCTGTGTGTGTCTCTGTGTGTGTCTCTGTGTGTCTCTCTGTGTGTCTCTGTGTGTCTCTCTGTGTGTGTCTCTGTGTGTCTCTCTGTGTGTGTCTCTGTGTGTCTCTCTGTGTGTCTCTCTGTGTGTGTCTCTGTGTGTCTCTCTGTGTGTCTCTGTGTGTGTCTCTGTGTGTCTCTCTGTGTGTGTCTCTGTGTGTCTCTGTGTGTGTCTCTGTGTGTGTCTGTGTGTGTCTCTCTGTGTGTGTGTCTGTGTGTCTCTCTGTGTGTGTCTCTGTGTGTGTCTCTGTGTGTGTCTCTGTGTGTCTCTCTGTGTGTGTCTCTGTGTGTGTCTCTGTGTGTCTCTCTGTGTCTCTCTGTGTGTGTCTCTGTGTGTCTCTCTGTATGTGTGTCTGTGTGTCTCTGTGTGTGTCTCTGTGTGTGTGTGTGTGTGTGTGTGTGTGTGTGTCTCTGTGTGTCTCTGTGTGTCTCTGTGTGTGTGTCTCCAGGCCTCTGTCCAGCCCTGATAAGCCAGATGTTCCGTGCTCCCTGTACATGAAGGAGCTGCAGGGTTTCATCTCCAGAGTGATGTCCGACTACTTCCGACCGTTCCAGTGTGTCGACTTCATCTACGAGAGCACCGAGTCCATCGCTCAGCGAGCCATCGATCTGTTCGTCCGCCACGCCAGCTTGCTGCGTCCGCTGGGGGAGGGAGGGAAGATGAGGCTGGCTGCTGACTTCGCTCAGGTGAGTGTGTTTGATCACCTGGAGTCAGAAGAGCTGAAGTTTCCTCTCCAAGGCACTGATCTGTGTTGTTGTTGTGTTGTTGTGTTGTCGTGTTGTCGTGTTGTTGTGTTGTGTCAGATGGAGATGGCTGTGGCTCCTCTGTGCAGGAGAGTGTCTGATCTGGGGAAACAGTACCGGATGCTGCGCTCCTTCAGGTGGGTCATCACACTCATACCTTCAGTACGTACTGCAGATAACCATCTTCCGCTGCAAAGGATTGTGGGTCAGAACATCCACAGTATCATGCTGACCTGCATGATGTACCTGCAGATGTAGCAGAACATCCTGGTACTTTTGGTCTCCTACATTAACATAGTATGTACAGGGACATACTTGATGTTTTCCTGCCACTAGGTGCTGCCCCCTACAGGTGAATCTTCACCTGTGTGGAGCTGATGGAGAGCTGAAGTTCTGCTGTGAAGGCAGAACGAACAGTGAAGATATGATGAAGCTCAAACAAAGCAGAACTTCACCAGATATGTCAGAAACGTTGTTGTGTTTTTATAAAAACCATTGATGTTTGTCTGATGTATGATGTATGTATGATATATGTATGTATGTATGTATGTATGATGAATATATAATGTAGGTATATATGATGTATATATGATGTATGCATTTATGTATGTATGATGTATGTATGATGTATATATGATGAATATATAATGTAGGTATATATGATGTATGTATGATGTATATATGATGAATATATAATGTAGGTATATATGATGTATATATGATGTATATATGATGTATGTATGTATGATGTATGTATGATGTATGTATGATGTATATATGATGTATGTATGAATGTATGATGTATGTATAATGTATGTATGATGAATGTATGATGTATGTATTTGTATGTATGATGCATGTATGATTATATATGATGTATGTATATATGTATGATACAGTTTTTAAATGAAGGTTTTTATTATTAAGGGAGAAAAACAATCCAAACCCACATGGCCCTGTGTGAAAAAGTGTTTCCCCCTAAACCTAATAACTGGTTGGACCACCCTCAGCAGCAACAACTGCAATCAAGCGTTTGTGATAACTTGCAATGAGTCTTTTCCAGCTGTGGAGGAATGTTGGCCCACTCATCTTTACAGAGTTGTTGTTGTAATTCAGCCACATTGGAGGGTTTTCCAGCACCAACCTCCTTTTTAAGGTCACGCCACAGCATCTTAACAAACTGGTTAAGAAGGCCGGCTCCATCATCGGCTGCAATCTGGACAGTCTGGAAAAGGTGGTGGAGAGGAGGACGCTGAGGAAACTATTATCCATATTGGATAATCCTGACCACCCTCTCCACCTGCTGCAGGGACAGAGGAGGACGTTCTCCTAAAGACTCCTCTAGCTGCTGTCACAAGGACAGATACAGGAGATCATTCCTGATACAGTAGATCATTCCAGATACAGGAGATCATTCCAGATACAGGAGATCATTCCAGATACAGGAGATCATTCCTGATACAGGAGATCATTCCAGATACAGGAGATCATTCCTGATACAGGAGATCATTCCAGATACAGGAGATCATTCCAGATACAGGAGATCATTCCTGATACAGGAGATCATTCCAGATACAGGAGATCATTCCAGATACAGTAGATCATTCCAGATACAGGAGATCATTCCTGATACAGGAGATCATTCCAGATACAGGAGATCATTCCTGATGCAGGAGATCATTCCAGATACAGGAGATCATTCCTGATACAGGAGATCATTCCTGATACAGGAGAGATCAGATACAGGAGATCATTCCAGATACAGGAGATCATTCCTGATGCAGGAGATCATTCCTGATACAGGAGATCATTCCTGATACAGGAGATCATTCCAGATACAGGAGATCATTCCTGATACAGGAGATCATTCCAGATACAGGAGATCATTCCAGATACAGGAGATCATTCCAGATACAGGAGATCATTCCAGATACAGGAGATCATTCCAGGAGATCATTCCAGATACAGGAGATCATTCCAGATACATACAGGAGATCATTCCAGATACAGGAGATCATTCCAGATACAGTAGATCATTCCAGATACAGGAGATCATTCCAGATACAGTAGATCATTCCAGATACAGGAGATCATTCCTGATACAGGAGATCATTCCAGATACAGGAGATCATTCCTGATGCAGGAGATCATTCCTGATACAGGAGATCATTCCAGATACAGGAGATCATCCCTGATACAGGAGATCATTCCAGATACAGGAGATCATTCCTGATACAGGAGATCATTCCAGATACAGGAGATCATTCCTGATACAGGAGATCATTCCAGATACAGGAGATCATCCCTGATACAGGAGATCATTCCAGATACAGGAGATCATTCCTGATACAGGAGATCATTCCAGATACAGGAGATCATTCCTGATACAGGAGATCATTCCAGATACAGGAGATCATCCCTGATACAGGAGATCATTCCAGATACAGGAGATCATTCCTGATACAGGAGATCATTCCAGATACAGGAGATCATTCCTGATGATACAGGAGATCATTCCAGATACAGGAGATCATTCCAGATACAGGAGATCATTCCTGATACAGGAGATCATTCCAGATACAGGAGATCATTACTGCCCACTGCAATAAGACTGTACAATAACTCACCTCTGGCAAAATCCATCACATAACAATAACACTGTTGACTGTGTTTCTTAGTTGTTTGTATATAATATATATAGATATATACTGTATTGTATATACTGTGCATTTTATATTTATATTTAATATTTTTTACTGCTATTTTATTGCTTTTCTATTATTCTATTACTATCTTATTTCTTCTGTATGCTGCTGTAGCGAAAAAAAATTCCCCTCGGGGATTAATAAAGTAACTACCTAACCTAACCAATGGGATTCAGGTCAGGACTTTGACTGGGCCAATCCAAAGTCTTCATTTTGAAGAACACTTTTTCACACAGGGCCATGTGGGTTTGGATTGTTTTTTTGTTTGTTTGATGATCTGAAACATTTAAGTGTGACAAACATACAAAAAATAAGAAATCAGGAAGGAGGCAAACACTTTTTCACACCGCTGTATATATGCATGTATGATGTATGTATATATGCATGTATGATGTATGTATATATGTATGTATGATGTATGTATATATGTATGTATGATGTTTGTATGTATGTATGTATGATGTATATATGTATGTATGATATATGTATATATGTATGTATGATGTATGTATATATGTATGATGTATGTATGTATGTATGATGTATGTATATATGTATGTATGATGTATGTATGTATGATGCATGTATGATATATGTATGTATGATGTATGTATTATGCATGTATGATGTATATATGTATGATGTATATATGTATGATGTATGTATATATGTATGTATGACGTATGTATATATGTATGTATGTATGTATGTATGTATGATGTATGTATGTATGTATGATGTATGTATGTATGTATGATGTATGTATGATATATATATGTATGTATGTATGATGTATGTATTATGCATGTATGATGTATATATGTATGATGTATGTATTATGCATGTATGATGTATTATCCATGTATGATCTATGTATACATGCATGATGTATATATGTATGATGTATGTATTATGCATGTATAATGTTTGTATGTATTATGCATGTATGTATGATGCATTTATGTATGTATGTTGTATGCATGATATATGTTGTGTGTTTCAGGCCGTTCCTGTTTCAGACCAGCGAGATGGTTGCAAACAGTCCAGCTGTTGGAGACCTGATCCCCTTTAGCACCCTGATCCACTTCCTGTTCACCAGAGCACCCCCTGAACTCAAGACACCGCACCAGGTACACACACACACACACACACACACACACACACACACACACACACACACACACACACACACACACACACACACACACACAGCTGGTTTATTCCCAGTACGGATGTGTAGTAACAGAATGAATCCAGAAGACTTCAGTGTTTGTTACTGCAGCAGCTGACAGCGTCTCCTCCACAGAGAGCAGAGTGGTCCGTCGCCCGCTACTCCCAGTGGTTGGATGATCATCCCTCTGAGAGAGACCGGCTCAGCCTCATCAGGTGACACACACACACACACACACACACACACACACACACACACACACACACACACACCTGTGTATCTGAGCCTGTAGGAAACCATCCCTTCGACACAGGACGTTAGTTGTGCAGTGATGTAGCAGAAAGTTGTCTAACTACGAGCATTCACTCAGAACTTTCCTTTTCTGTTGTTTCACACTTTGACTTCAGTGAGTATTCAAATACATTAAACAGCTGTATGACCTTCAATGTTGTTTTTATACTGATTATTATTCAAAAACATTTAGACATCACACTCAACTGAAAGTGAAAAATGGTATCAACCAATAAAATGTCTTGTTTTCTCTTCTGTATTTGAACTGATGATATTTTAATTGATCTTTTACAGCTCAGTTTTTCTAAATAAAACGACCCTCTAATGTTAGTCATGTCTTCAGTGAAGATGACAGGAAGTCAGATTCTGGTCTTAATTCAACTTCAAATAAACACTTAGTTTTTATGTTATTTTCACAAGATGTTTTTTTACTAGAAATTTTTACCGTCTTATTGAACATGACACATTTCCACAGATTAAACTCCTCAACATTGAGTGAGTGTCAGGATTCAGGGATTTTAACTTCTGTGGATTTTTCACACTTTTTAAGTATTTGTTTTATTTTTCCTCTTTATTGTGTAGCAGTAAAACAAGGCGAGCTGAGGAGACGTTAGCAGTGTCACACTTCATGATTAATTGTCCACCTCTGAATGTGTCTGCAGTGTGAACTCGGTCTGATCCCGTCCTTTGCGTGTTCTCCACTAAGGGGCGCTCTGGAGGCCTACGTGCAGTCGGTCCGGGCTCGGCAGGAGAAGGAGTTCTCCCCTGTCTACCCCATCATGCTCCAGCTGTTACAGAGAGCCACCAGTGGTTGACAGATGGGGGTGGAGCCTGAGGAGGAGCCTGAGGAGGACACAGGTGGAGGTGTGGTGGAGGGCGGTTCTGGTTTTTAACTGAAGCCTGGACTCAGTCACGTGGAGGGACTTGGAATGATCTTGTCACTAAACTGAATATGATTTAAAAAAAATAAATAAAAAAAAGTATGTTACTAAAGTTCTGCTGCTGTAAAAATGTGTATGAAGGTTCAGGTTGGTTACCATGACTACGGTCTCTAGAAAACAAAGTGATGTTCTGTCTTTTTGTCACACTCATCAATGACTCCTGAGAATAAATGTTTGCAGGACTTTATTGTGTTACTTCATGAGAAACAGAGGTACAGATCACACACATGTTCAGATGGGCCACTTCCACTGGTTGGGGGGGGGCTCCTCCACCAGCGGCTCCCAGGGTTTCCACTCGGACATCTTCCTGGAGAGAGTCAGCTCACACTCCGCCTGCACACACACACACACACACACACACACACACACACACACACACACTTATTATCATACACACAGCTGGAAGGCTGTTGAACATGTGATGCGGCCCTCAGGGTGTCTGGGTGGAGCCAGGCGACCTGTTTCCTCTGCTCCCAGTCATCATACCAAGCTAACAGCATCCTTCTTCTAAAACTCACTTCTCAAATCTGAAATAAACGCTCTCCCACTCTGTTAATAAGAAATACTCATGTTCATCAGCTGAGGGAAGAAAGATCTCACTGAGTCATCGCTCAGACTCGTCACATCAGATCTGATCAACATGAAGCACAAACTGAGTGTTCCTGCAACCAACAAGGACAAAACACACCTCTTATCTGGGCAAGTCCAAACCCAAGTGGCTCAGAACCACAGTCTGGATATAAAAGTGTTCGTAGCCTCTGATGCAGAAGTGTCTTAAGCTGCAATACCAGCGAGTGCCACTAGAGGTCGTTTTTTTCTACATGAATTCTGCTGTCCCTTCTCAGACTGAAGACCTCTAACAGACACACCTTGTTTCCAGCATCATCAACAGGAAACAGAAGGACTCACTGGTGGACTAAAGGACAGCCTTCATGAGGTCAGTCCTTCAGTCCGTGGCGTGTCTGTAGTGTGTAGCGTGTCTGTAGTGTGTCTGTAGTCTAGTGTGTCTGTAGTGTGTCTGTACTGTGTAGTGTGTCTGTAGTCTAGTGTGTCTGTAGTGTGTCTGTAGTCTAGTGTGTCTGTAGTCTAGTGTGTCTGTAGTGTGTCTGTACTGTGTCTGTAGTGTGTAGTGTGTCTGTAGTCTAGTGTGTCTGTAGTGTGTCTGTAGTCTAGTGTGTCTGTAGTCTGTAGTGTGTCTGTAGTGTGTAGTGTGTCTGTAGTCTGTAGTGTGTCTGTAGTGTGTAGTGTGTCTGTAGTCTGTAGTGTGTCTGTAGTGTGTAGTGTGTCTGTAGTGTGTCTATAGTGTGTAGTGTGTCTGTAGTGTGTAGTGTGTCTGTAGTGTGTCTGTAGTGTGTCTATAGTGTGTAGTGTGTCTGTAGTCTGTAGTGTGTCTGTGGTGTGTCTGTAGTGTGTCTATAGTGTGTAGTGTGTCTGTAGTCTGTAGTGTGTCTAGTGTGTAGTGTGTCTGTAGTGTGTAGTGTGTCTGTAGTCTGTAGTGTGTAGTCTGTAGTGTGTAGTCTGTAGTGTGTCTGTAGTCTGTAGTGTGTCTGTAGTGTGTCTATAGTGTGTAGTGTGTCTGTAGTGTGTAGTGTGTCTGTAGTCTGTCTGTAGTGTGTCTGTAGTCTGTAGTGTGTCTGTAGTGTGTCTGTAGTGTGTAGTGTGTCTGTAGTGTGTCTGTAGTCTGTAGTGTGTCTGTAGTGTGTAGTGTGTCTGTAGTCTAGTGTGTCTGTAGTGTGTCTGTACTGTGTCTGTAGTGTGTAGTGTGTCTGTAGTCTAGTGTGTCTGTAGTGTGTCTGTAGTCTAGTGTGTCTGTAGTGTGTCTGTAGTCTAGTGTGTCTGTAGTCTGTAGTGTGTGTGTGTCTGTAGTCTGTAGTGTGTCTGTAGTGTGTAGTGTGTCTGTAGTCTGTAGTGTGTCGTGTCTGTAGTGTGTAGTGTGTCTGTAGTGTGTAGTGTGTCTAGTCTGTGTAGTGTGTCTGTAGTCTGTAGTGTGTGTAGTGTGTCTGTAGTCTGTAGTGTGTCTGTAGTCTGTAGTGTGTCTGTAGTGTGTAGTGTGTCTGTAGTGTGTCTGTAGTCTAGTGTGTAGTGTGTCTGTAGTCTGTAGTGTGTCTGTAGTCTGTAGTGTGTCTGTAGTCTGTAGTGTGTCTGTAGTGTGTAGTCTGTCTGTAGTGTGTCTGTAGTCTGTAGTGTCTGTAGTCTGTAGTGTGTCTGTAGTGTGTAGTGTGTCTGTAGTCTGTAGTGTGTCTGTAGTGTGTAGTGTGTCTGTAGTGTGTCTATAGTGTGTAGTGTGTCTGTAGTCTGTAGTGTGTCTGTGGTGTGTCTGTAGTGTGTCTATAGTGTGTAGTGTGTCTGTAGTCTGTAGTGTCTGTAGTGTGTCTATAGTGTGTAGTGTGTCTGTAGTCTGTAGTGTGTCTGTAGTGTGTCTAGTGTGTAGTGTGTCTGTAGTGTGTAGTGTGTCTGTAGTGTGTAGTCTGTAGTGTGTAGTCTGTAGTGTGTCTGTAGTCTGTAGTGTGTCTGTAGTGTGTAGTGTGTCTGTAGTCTGTAGTGTGTCTGTAGTGTGTAGTGTGTCTGTAGTCTGTCTGTAGTGTGTCTGTAGTCTGTAGTGTGTCTGTAGTGTGTAGTGTGTCTGTAGTGTGTCTGTAGTCTGTAGTGTGTCTGTAGTGTGTCTAGTGTGTAGTGTGTCTGTAGTGTGTCTGTAGTCTGTAGTGTGTAGTCTGTAGTGTGTAGTCTGTAGTGTGTCTGTAGTCTGTAGTGTGTCTGTAGTGTGTCTATAGTGTGTAGTGTGTCTGTAGTCTGTAGTGTGTCTGTAGTGTGTAGTGTGTCTGTAGTGTGTAGTGTGTCTGTAGTCTGTCTGTAGTGTGTCTGTGTCTGTAGTGTGTCTGTAGTCTAGTGTGTAGTGTGTGTAGTGTGTCTGTAGTCTGTAGTGTGTCTGTAGTGTGTCTGTAGTCTAGTGTGTAGTGTGTCTGTAGTCTGTAGTGTGTGTAGTGTGTCTGTAGTCTGTAGTGTGTCTGTAGTCTGTAGTGTGTCTGTAGTGTGTAGTCTGTCTGTAGTCTGTAGTGTCTGTAGTCTGTAGTGTGTCTGTAGTGTGTAGTGTGTCTGTAGTGTGTCTGTAGTGTGTAGTGTGTCTGTAGTGTGTCTATAGTATGTAGTGTGTCTGTAGTGTGTAGTGTGTCTGTAGTGTGTCTATAGTGTGTAGTGTGTCTGTAGTCTGTAGTGTGTCTGTGGTGTGTCTGTAGTGTGTCTATAGTGTGTAGTGTGTCTGTAGTCTGTAGTGTCTGTAGTGTGTCTATAGTGTGTAGTGTGTCTGTAGTCTGTAGTGTGTCTGTAGTGTGTCTAGTGTGTAGTGTGTCTGTAGTGTGTAGTGTGTCTGTAGTCTGTAGTGTGTAGTCTGTAGTGTGTCTATAGTGTGTAGTGTGTCTGTAGTCTGTAGTGTGTCTGTAGTGTGTCTATAGTGTGTAGTGTGTCTGTAGTCTGTAGTGTGTCTGTAGTGTGTAGTGTGTCTGTAGTGTGTAGTGTGTCTGTAGTCTGTCTGTAGTGTGTCTGTAGTGTGTCTGTAGTGTGTCTGTAGTGTGTAGTGTGTCTGTAGTGTGTCTGTAGTGTGTGTCTGTAGTGTGTCTGTAGTGTGTAGTGTGTCTGTAGTCTGTAGTGTGTCTGTAGTGTGTCTAGTGTGTAGTGTGTCTGTAGTCTGTAGTGTGTAGTCTGTAGTGTGTAGTGTGTAGTGTGTCTGTAGTGTGTAGTGTGTCTGTAGTGTGTGTGTGTGTGTAGTGTGTCTGTGTGTGTCTGTGTGTGTGTGTGTGTAGTCTGTAGTGTGTCTGTAGTGTGTCTGTGTCTGTAGTGTGTAGTGTGTCTGTAGTCTGTCTGTAGTGTGTCTGTAGTCTGTAGTGTGTCTGTAGTGTGTCTGTAGTCTAGTGTGTAGTGTGTCTGTAGTCTGTAGTGTGTGTAGTGTGTCTGTAGTCTGTAGTGTGTCTGTAGTCTGTAGTGTGTCTGTAGTGTGTCTGTAGTGTGTCTGTAGTGTGTCTGTAGTCTAGTGTGTAGTGTGTCTGTAGTCTGTAGTGTGTGTAGTGTGTCTGTAGTCTGTAGTGTGTCTGTAGTCTGTAGTGTGTCTGTAGTGTGTAGTCTGTCTGTAGTGTGTCTGTAGTCTGTAGTGTCTGTAGTCTGTAGTGTGTCTGTAGTGTGTAGTGTGTCTGTAGTGTGTAGTGTGTCTGTAGTCTGTCTGTAGTGTGTCTGTAGTCTGTAGTGTGTCTGTAGTGTGTAGTGTGTCTGTAGTGTGTCTGTAGTGTGTCTGTAGTCTGTAGTGTGTCTGTAGTGTGTAGTGTGTCTGTAGTCTGTAGTGTGTCTGTAGTGTGTAGTGTGTCTGTAGTGTGTCTGTAGTGTGTAGTGTGTCTGTAGTGTGTCTGTAGTGTGTCTAGTGTGTAGTGTGTCTGTAGTGTGTAGTGTGTCTGTAGTGTGTCTAGTGTGTCTGTAGTGTGTCTAGTGTGTAGTGTGTCTGTAGTGTGTCTAGTGTGTAGTGTGTCTGTAGTGTGTAGCGTCACACTTCCTACCTGGAAAATGACTTCTTCAATCTGCCCTCCGTTTATCTTCTTCTCCAGGTTCTCAACATCTGGCTCCTGTGAACACAGAGGTACGTTCAGACTCTTCCTCCCGCGGTCATCATCATCATCATCATCATCATCATCATCATCATCAGCATCATCATCAGCATCATCATCATCATCATCATCATCATCATCATCGTCCACCTGCCCGTCCGAACACACTGACCGTTTTCACGTGGTTGAACCTCTCGCTGACCAGCTGCTCCGTGTACTTCCTGTAGGCGGCGTCCTGCGGCATGGTCTGCAGCGACGCCAGGATCTTGGAGTAGAGGATCCTCAGCCGCTGGGAGGAAGAGCAGAGTCAGTACACTGTGACAGATGATGGTGATGATGATGAAGAGGCACACGCTGCTCTGTGAAACATGGAGTCTGAGGTGTTGCGTGCTGCGTTCTCCGTCAGCTGCTCACCTCGTGGGGATTGTGGGACACCGCCAGGCCGACCAGGCCGGTCGTCTGGAAGAGAACAAACGTTCAGTCTGAGTCAGACTCCATCTCACCCAACAAACTGCAGCCTGCAAAGCTCCTGTTCTGGAAAACACGGCCCCGCCCCCTTCTGTCCTAAGCCCCTCCCACCAGACGCACTTCAATGGTCAAATGTGCATCTCTGAAACCCTTCACCCACATTAACAGGCGTTTTAATGAGTTCACTGGCATTTCCTCAGCGAGTCGTTTTATCCTCATCACTTCTGATTATTGATCACAAATGTCTGGAAATATTCTGTGACAGTTCTTCCTGGATATCCACATCGAGGAATCAAAAATAATGATGTTTGATTTTGTACATGTCACTGTCCCTCAAAACACATCAGCTGTTTCATTGTTTGAAGTCTGTGTCTGTCCTCCAGCATCCATCGGAGGGCGCTCTGCTCTCAGCTCATTGTGTTTCCTGCAGTTTGCTGCTTTGCACAGTTAATTGTTAGGGCCCGAGCACCGAGCATCGGTGTGAAAGGGCCCGAGCACCGAGCATCGGTGTGAAAGGGCCCGAGCACCGAGCATCGGTGTGAAAGGGCCCGAGCACCGAGCATCGGTGTGAAAGGGCCCGAGCACCGAGCATCGGTGTGAAGCCCTGTTGTTGCATAAAAATGTTCTCGTTCTTGGTCGTTCTTCTTCTTCTTACGTAAAGTGATTTTCATTTTTGGAGGTTTTATCATATTCAAAAACTCATGAAAGTGGAAACACAAATTTTTGTATTCTAGTGGAGTCGCGAGTGGGCGTGGCCAAACGGCTCGAGAGCGCCCCCTACAGAGATACCCCGGCGGCCACATTTACCTAAATTCACGACATCCGGTGAACACGTGTATCACAGCCAGATGCACAAAAGAAGTTACATTGCACCGTTACGTCAACTCGACAGGAAGTCCACCATTTTGAATTTAGTCGCCATTTTGGGCGACTCTGACACGTTGTACTTTGTCGAACTCCTCCGAGGGATTTTGTCGGACCGACTTGAATTTAGGTTCTCTGGATAGAAAACATGTTTGGGATTAAAAGTTGTATAAATAATTCGTTTTCATCGATGTGTGTGCCCGTGAGAGGCGGCCATTTTGAGCATCTCACCATGAAACTAGGAGTTGCTTTAAATCTTATGTACATGGACCGACCTTCTCCAAACATCACAGGTATGATAACAGCCCTACCCTGAAGACCTCTGTGGGGTAATATTCGCTCATAGTCATAGCGCCCCCTGTTGGCCACTGGAAATGACACTTTTCATACTTTCACATTCTACGTCGAGCTGGTTGATCACATGAACCTAAAGTCGGGTCACAATAACCTAAACATGTAGTTGATGACATATTGAGACATTCGTTCGACTTTGTCAATGGGCATCGCCGTGACAATGCGGCAAAGTTTGATGTCTCGCCGTGACACAGGAAGTTGATGTTTAAGGTCAAAGGATGCTTGAAACCTCACGAAACGTGTCACATACATCCGGCTTGGTGAGACAATACATCTGATGTGTTTTGCGAGTGGGCGTGGCCAAACGCCTCACCAGCGCCCCCTGCTGGAGACAGGAAACGAGACAAAAATAGCAACTTTAAGCGGGTATACGCGGTCCCTCGCACGCTGCACGTCGGGGAGACGGCTTCGGGGAGACGGCTTCGGGGAGACGGTGCGCTGGAGTGCGAGGGCCCGTACATCACTGCTTGCAGCTTTAATTGTAATATATGATTTATGATATCAAGTGTTCCTCCGGGATATTTTCACTGAATCAGGTTTAATATCTGAACCTACGAGGACAGCAGCATTTTGCAGAGCAGCTAATAGATAGACATCTATCCATATATCTATCTATCTATATTATATATCTATTGTCTATCTATCTATCTGTTATCTATCTATCTATCTATTATCTATATCTATCTATCTATTATCTATATCTATCTATCTATCTATCTATCTATCTATCTATCTATCTATCTATCTATCTATCTATCTATCTATCTATCTATCTATCTATCTATCTATCTATCTATTAGGAACGCTGTCTCTGAAATAAGCTGTGATTGGCTGACAGTCTTTGTCTCGAGTTACACTTTCTAGATTGAAGAGGAGCTGCAGACGTCGATGAATTTGCTGAAGATTATTATAAATGTTGGACATGAATGATGATGATAAATGATGATGATAAATGATGATAAAAGATGATGAATGATGATAAATGATGAAAAATGATGATGATAAATGATGATGAAAATGATGATAAATGACGATAAATGATGATGATAAATGATGATGATGAAAATGATGATGATATGATAAATGATCATAAATGATGATGATGATGATAAATGATGATGATAAATGATGATGAATGATGATAAATGATGATGATAAATGATGATGATAAATGATGATAAAAGATGAAAAATGATGATGATAAATGATGATGATGATAAAATGATGATAAATGATGATAAATGACGATAAATGATTATGATAAATGATCATAAATGATGATGATAAATGATGATAAATGATGATAAATGATGATGATGATGATAAATGATGATGATAAATGATGATAAATGATGATGATAAATGATGATGATGATAAATGATGATAAATGACGATAAATGATGATGATAAATGATGATAAATGATGATGATAAATGATGATAAATGATGATAAATGATGATAAATGATGATAAATGATGATAAATGATGATGATAAATGATTATGATGACGATAAATGATGATAAATGATGATGATAAATGATGATAAATGATGATAAATGATGATGATAAATGATGATAAATGATGATGATAAATGATTATGATGACGATAAATGATGATAAATGATGATGATAAATGATGATGATAAATGATTATGATGACGATAAATGATGATGATAAATGATGATAAATGATGATGATAAATGATGATGATAAATGATGATAAATGATGATAAATGATGATGATAAATGATGATAAATGATGATGATAAATGATGATGATAAATGATGATGATAAATGATGATAAATGATGATAAATGATGATGATAAATGATGATAAATGATGATAAATGATGATAAATGATGATGATAAATGATGATGATAAATGATGATGATAAATGATGATGATAAATGATGATAAATGATGATAAATGATGATGATAAATGATGATAAATGATGATAAATGATGATGATAAATGATGATAAATGATGATGATAAATGATGATAAATGATGATAAATGATGATGATAAATGATGATAAATGATGATGATAAATGATGATGAATGATGATAAATGATGATGATAAATGATGATAAATGATGATAAATGATGATGATAAATGATGATGATAAATGATGATAAATGATGATGATAAATGATGATGAATGATGATAAATGATGATGATAAATGATGATAAATGATGATAAATGATGATGATAAATGATGATAAATGATGATAAATGATGATGATAAATGATGATGATAAATGATGATAAATGATGATAAATGATGATGATAAATGATGATGATAAATGATGATAAATGATGATGATAAATGATGATGATAAATTATGATAAATGATGATGATGAATGATGATAAATGATGATGATAAATGATGATAAATGATGATGATAAATGATGATGATGATAAATGATGATAAATGACGATAAATGATGATGATAAATGATCATAAATGATGATGATAAATGATGATAAATGATGATAAATGATGATAAATGATGATGATAAATGATGATGATGACGATAAATGATGATAAATGATGATGATAAATGATGATAAATGATGATAAATGATGATGATAAATGATCATCATTTGACAGCTGTTGTCACATAACATGAGTGACATGAATGGAAATGAGTTTTTAAAGCAGTTTCCCAAGTTGTGCTTTAAAAACTCATTTTCATCATTCAGCAGATTAATCTCTTCCCCCTCTCCCTCCCTTCCCCCTATATCTATAGATATAGATCTATCTATCTATACATATCTATATAGATCTATAGATATAGATATCTATAGATCTATATACAGCATCTTCAAACTCAGCAAAATAAAAGGAAATACAAAACAGCATTCACCGTCGGTAGCAATGTGACCTAGACAAACAGTCTGTCTCTAAACCGTGTCTCCTGTCTCCAAACCGTCTGTCTCCAAACCGTCTGTCTCCTGTCTCCAAACCGTCTGTCTCCTGTCTCTAAACCGTCTGTCTCCTGTCTCCAAACCGTCTGTCTCCTGTCTCCAAACCGTCCGTCTCCTGTCCCCCACCCCCCTCTACATGGACCGTCCTCCCTTCTTTCCATCAGAAGAACTGAACATGACCTCCACTCACCTTTTTCAGCAGCCCTGCCATTCGTCTCCGAGCCTAGGACTCCTGCCTGCGACTTCCGGCTACCAAATATGACGTCACAATATGTCTGGTTCACCGTTTGGTCATGAGCTGAAAATGACTGAGTGTATCTCGACATGTTCGTTAAACCAGTGAGGCCATCTTAGTTGGACTGATTTGAGTAGAATTCTGTTTCCAATTAAACACATTATTAATCGGAGACGGAAGAGAAGACACTTTGTTCCACAGCGTCTCCTGCACGTACGCCTCATATAAAAGCGACAGCAGCAGCACAGCAGCACAGCGCCCTCTGCTGTCACATACGGTGAATGGTCAGGACCCGACACCACCTTTCACAACGGACCCGTCGTTGGTGGAGCATCTCCTCCTGTCACTCACACGGGACGAGGACATACGTCTGTCCATGTCAGAAAATAAACACGCAGGATCAACAGTGCAGGTTACGGATGAGGTCTTCAGCATGTGAAGAAACAAAAACTAATATATTTTATTTTACTGTTTTTAATAAAAGGAGTGATGGAGCTGTCCAGAGACAAATGTCACAAAAACTGATTTGTTGAAGTGAAAGTTGCTTTTTGGAAAAGAGCACATCAAAAATTACTGAGCGCTAGAACATACATACATACATATATATATATACATACATACATACATACAAATATACATACATACATATATACACATATACATACATACATATATACATCCAGACATATCGACATATATACATACATACATATATATATATATATATATATATATATATATATATACATACATACATACATAATGCATAAATACATACATACATACATACATATAGACATACATACATACATAAATACATACATACATACATATTGACATACATACATACATATATACATACATACATACATACATACATACATACATACATACATACATACATACATACATAACTACATACATACATACATACATATAGACATACATACATATAGACATACATACATATATGCATACATACATATAGACATACATATAGACATATATACATACATATATACATACACACATACATATAGACATACATATAGACATATATACATACATACATATATACATACATACATATAGACATATATACAAACATACATATAGACATATATACATACATACATATAGACATATACATACATACATATTTACATATATACATACATATATATATA
>NW_027210835.1:522500-533420 GCF_029030835.1 Brachyistius frenatus | reverse complement strand
AAGTCATACTATAGTATGTCGTCTATAATATGAAAAAAAAGTCACACTATAGTATGTCGTCTATAATATGATAAAAAGTCATACTATAGCATGTTGTCTATAATATGATAAAAAAGTCATACTATAGCATGTTGTTTAAAATATGATAAAAAAAGTCACACTATAGCATGTTGTTTAAAATATGATAAAAAAGTCACACTATAGCATGTCGTCTATAATATGATAAAAAAAGTCATACTATAGCATGTCGTCTATAATATGATAAAAAAGTCACACTATAGCATGTCGTCTATAATATGATAAAAAAGTCACACTATAGCATGTCGTCTATAATATGATAAAAAGTCATACTATAGCATGTCGTCTATAATATGATAAAAAGTCATACAATAGTATGTCGTCTATAATATGAAAAAAGTCACCCTATAATATGTCTTCTATAATATGATAAAAAAGTCACACTATAGTATGTCGTCTATAATATGATAAAAAGTCATACTATAGTATGTCGTCTATAATATGATAAAAAGTCATACTATAGTATGTCGTCTATAATATGAAAAAAAGTCACACTATATCATGTTGTCTATATGATAAAAAAAAAGTCATACTATAGCATGTTGTCTATATGATAAAAAAGTCATACTATAGCATGTTGTCTATATGATAAAAAAGTCACACTATAGCATGTCGTCTTAAAAATGATAAAAATAAAACAAGTATCATATGGTTTGTTTTGAAATGCTTGATCAAATCTAATTTACTTACATTTGTTCAACTTAGTTCATTGTGAATCTTTCTGTCTTTCATCTTCCAAAGGGAGGTCTGACTGGACAAAGGTAGAGAAGTGATGTTGACCGTCAACATCACACGTCCATTCACTGTCAGTCAGCTTTAGGAAGTCATTTAACCTGCACAATCACCAGTTAAAAAAAACATCTTCCTGCTGTCTGCACAGCGTTGCAGAACCAACAGACAAACCTTCCCCTGGCGATGAGTGCTAATTGGCTAATTATCAGGTCGGCAGCCTCGCCGCTGAAAGTCTATACATGGTGGTTTAGTCACCAATCATTACAGCGGAACGAACGGAAAGACAAATATACCCACAGCAGCATGTGCACAGGCGGCACACGTCCCGCCCACCGAGGGCGGAGGTGAAGAGCAGCGTTAGTCATCAGCAGGGTCAGTGTGGTTCAGTCTGACAGCAAGCGGTCGCATCCACAGCAGCTCCAGATGATCCACATGGGACTGTGGGCTCCAGGTCTGAAAAGTGAGGCCGATGCAGACGGCAGTGTAATACCACTGAGGACCAGTATGGACTCATCTGTAGTACCACCAAGGACCACTAGGGGCTGTCGCCACAGACTCCATCTGTAGTACCACCAAGGACCACTAGGGGCTGTCTCCATAGTCTCCATCTGTAGTACCACCGAGGACCACTAGGGGCTGTCTCCATAGACTCCATCTGTAGTACCACTGAGGACCACTAGGGGATGTCTCCATCTGTAGTACCACTGAGGACCACTAGAGGATGTCTCCATCTGTAGTACCACTGAGGACCACTAGGGGATGTCTCCATCTGTAGTACCACTGAGGACCACTAGGGGATGTCTCCATCTGTAGTACCACTGAGGACCACTAGGGGATGTCTCCATCTGTCGTACCACTGAGGACCACTAGGGGATGTCTCCATCTGTAGTACCACTGAGGACCACTAGGGGATGTCTCCATCTGTAGTACCACTGAGGACCACTAGGGGATGTCTCTGTGTCGTTAGATAAACTTCCTCCTTCTGATCAGTGTTTCCTTCTGGAAATAATTCATCGTTCATTACATATTAGGAGTCTAACACGGATATATTAGGGGGCGGGGCTCTTTGATTGCCAGGCCTGAGGTGCAGTCAGGATTCTGGTATAGGTGGGCGGGGCTTAGAGTCCCAAGGTTCTCCAACTGGTGTGAATAAGGTCACTTCTGGCTTCAAAAAACCAAGATGGCGACGGCAGAAATGTGGAACTGGAGCCGGTTGCTGTCAGTCTAAACTCAGACTCTCTGAAACAGAAGTCTGTCTGTTTGGCTCGTTGTCACGGCAACGTGATGCTGGAGCAGTGGGGCATCGGGTTTGGTGCAGAACAGCATTTGCTCTGATATCGGAGGGTTTTGATGTCGAGTTACAGAAACAGATTTCCTCATAAACTCCTGATAGATGTGGATTGTTTTCTGTCAGGTTTGGAGGTTTCAGATTTAAGACTGATTGCAGCTGAATTGGATTTACATTTGATTTACGTGACATCTGAAAAGTTCAACAGCAGAAATAATCTCCCTGGCTGCGTCACACACACACGTATACAGATTTAAAGATATATAGATACACGACACATTTCTGATGTTGTACGTGGACAGACAGGAGAGGAGCTGGCTGGATGGCCAGATGATTCAAGGACAACAGGGAGATGAATTTTCAACTCACAGCAGCAGTTTGGAAGTGAAAGCAGTAAATACAAAGACGTGACAGCAGGAATCCCGGCGGGCACCGGAGCAGAAACATGGACAACCGGACAGGAAGCAGCCGGTCCAGTCTGGATGCCAGGAGACAAAGGACACGGGACAAAAACACAAGACATGAAGAATGATCTGACACAGACTGAAGTCCTGCACGAGAGTACAAACGTTCAGTGTGAAAGTGTTCACGACATCCGGATCTCTCATTTATTCTGAGAGACAGAGGTTTCAGATTTGTCCTGAAGGGGGCGCTGAAGGAAACCATGTCCCCCGTTGGTTTGTGAACGTTTATTTGTGCGTCTGTCCCAACCACCAACCAGCAGTGATGTCATCAACCAGCAGTGATGTCATCAACCAGCAGTGATGTCATCAAGCTAACAACACCGAGATAACTGATGGACACATTTTATTCACTTTGGATTTGATGAGAGAAGTTGAATGGGAGTCTATGGAGCCGGAGGCTTTTTGGAGCCGACCTCTAGTGGCACTCGCTGGTATTGCAGCTGAAGACACTTCTGGATCAGAACCATTTTACAGACCTGAAGCTACGAACTCTTTTATAAAGTCTGTGGTTTAGTGACCGGAACAGTTACACAACACTGCCACCATCAGGTCAAACTGTGAACTGCATCACTGCCCCTCTAAAAGCCTCGTCTCGAGCGACTCTGCAGTCTTTTGATAAGAAAACAAAGTTTGTTAATTTTTATAACATCAGAACATCAGTAAATTAATGAAGACAAATAATTTAAGGAACGAGAGCTTCAGAGAATGAAATGAAGGAATTAAACAACGAGTGAAAGAATCCAGAAGAGCTGACAGGAAGTTGGTCTTTAACACATGAAATAGTCTGAAAAAGAGTCTCTGCTGTCAAGGTCTGAGGTGGACTGAAGTAGAGCACACACACACACACACACACACACACACACACACACACACACACACACACACACACACACACACACACACACACACACACACACACACACACACACACACACACACACACACACACACACACACACACACACACTCATACACACTCACACACACACACACACTATTAGTAACAGAGATGTCCTCCACAGCTACACTTAAGACTCAATAGGACTGATAACTCTCAGCCCGACCCTGGCATCAGTGTGTGTGTGTGTGTGTGTGTGTGTGTGTGTGTGTGTGTGTGTGTGTGTGTGTGTGTGTGTGTGTGTGTGTGTGTGTGTGTGTGTGTGTGTGTGTGTGTGTGTGTGTGTGTGTGTGTGTGTGTGTGTGTGTGTGTGTAAAACAACTGCTTTAATGAGCGATTGTACAGTTTGAGTGAAACAAACATCAGAGTTTAAACCTGCTTCACTTCTGAATCTGAGAAATGAAGATGAAACATTTGCAGTTTAATTTTAGGTTGAATAAACGAAAACAAATTTCTTAGATTATATCTCTGAGAGTTGATGTCCTGCAGATGTAAGTGTGCTTTTGTTTTAATATTATTCACACATGTAATTATTTGTTTGTTTTTCTGTTTGTGTTTTAATCATAACTTTCAGACCGATTCAGTGACAATAATTAATCTCCTCATTTTTTGCAGCAGCTTGCAATTTTGCAAAATTAGAAAAAAAACAGATGAAAAACGATTCAGGCATTAAAAGCCAAAATCTAAGTAACTGTTCTGTTTTACATTTAAAATGGAAAACAACATAAACAACCAAATCATATTTCAGTGTTTGATCTGTTTTCAGTTTTTCGTCTGATTAAATCTTCTTTCACCTTTAGTCTTGTTCTGAGACGGCCGCGGTGTCGTGTCCCCGTCTGGAATGAGGACGGACAGAAGGTGAAGGACGGAGACGGACGGATGGACGGACGACTGATGGAGGAAAAACTGAAGGTCAGATAAAAATGTAACCTTGGAGTTTTATCTTCCTCGTGTTCTGGTCGCATTCAGAAACTGCTTCATGATGCAGATTGTTGTTTGTTCATAACTCACACAGGCAATAAATATATTTGTTTTTGTTTCATCTTTACTGCAGAGCAACGTCTCGCTGTCATGGCAACAACTTTGTGTTTTAGATCAACGTAGAGGAGGAAAAAGTGGCATTAGTTTCCCTTTTTAATCTTTTATTTTGCGTGTGAAATATTATAATTTCACCTCTTCGGGCTGCAAACTGTCGATGAAATAAAACCAGGTGAGAAGTTTGGAGGGAAATCTGTTCGATGAAACTGATAAAAACTCAGACGTCTGAGACTCGAGAGGAAAGTTTTCAGGAGTCACGTCACACTTTTAATGTTCCCGTCTTTTGTTTTCATATGAAATCTGAGTGTGAAAAGTTACTGCAGCTTCCTCCAAGTCTGGACGTCACTCAGAAACATAGAAGTGAGTCGAGTAGAAGCTGAGTACATGTACTTAGTTACTCTGAAATACTCCAAGTACTCAGAGACAGACTGTATTCATTCAACTCATTCATCATCCTGCTGCTGAAAGGCTGGCAAACACACACACACACACACACACACACACACACACACACACACACACACACACACACACACACACACACACACACACACACACACACACACTCTGACTCTGCTGTGTGTCGTCTGTTTAATTTCCTGGCCTGCTATCGTTTTACTCTGTAGAGTCGTCAAAATAGGATTAGAGCGTTTAATAAAGGATGATTCCCACCGTGAGGAAATGACTCTGCAGGGCGACACACACACACACACACACACACACACACACACACACACACACACACACACACACACACACACACACACACACACACACACACACACACACAGATACAGTGTAACACCTCAGGAGTCTTCACTCTGGTCGTCTGCTCAGCTTCTCAGTTTCCACTGGATTAACAAACACCTGAACGCTTATGTAACACGCACGCACGCACGCACACACTCACACACACACACACACACACTGTATTATCTCACCCCCACATGTGACCACGTATCCGTCGCCTCACAGGTCTCCATGACGTGGTTTTGAAGTTTGAAGTGTGTTTTTCCAGCTCACTCCTCACCGTCCCCGTCTGTCCTCTGAACCAGAACGTCCACGTTTCTTCTGGTGGAGGAGAAGTCGGTTGGGAATGTGATAAGTCGAGACACCTGTCGATGAAAGGAAACACACACCTTTTGAGTCATCGGACTCTCCACCATCATCCAGGACGCTCACACCACTGAAAACTAATTAGAAGCAAATTTCCAGAAAATCATTCAAAGTAAATGTGACCGAATGTTTGTTTCAATCATTGGCATCAACATGAGCTATGACTTTTACAAAATATGAATAAAACCAATGGATAGAAACTAATTTGTTGACTCACCTGAAGCTGAAAATCACATAAATTACCCAGCATCCTTCAGGAACGGGTGAAACTGGAAGAGAACCTTGAAATGCTTCAGAAAGATTTGCATCCTCAACAACACCATCGTAGCTCCCCACCTCCATCTGGATCATGTTTCTATCTGGTTTCTTCTTTGGAGAGTTTTAACATCATTTGTGGACGCAGCGATGAACTGTGTTCACAGACGATGGTTTTCACAAGTGTTCCTGAGCCCATGCAGTGATTTCCACTCCAGAATAGTGTGTTTTTAATGCAGTGCTGCCTGAGGGCCCGAAGATCACCACCATCCAATATTGGTTTCCAGCCTTGTCCCTTGTGTTCAGAGATTTCTCCAGATTCTCTGAATCTTTTCATGATATTATGAACCGTAGACGATGAAATCCACTAATTCTTTGTAGTTTTACGTTGAGGAACATTATTCTTAGATTGTTGAACTATTTTTCCAGTCTTTTCTGACTCTGTCCCAACTTTTTAGGTATCTGTTGTTGCCATCAAATTCAACATGAGCAGATATTTTTCATAAAACAATAAAATGATATATTGTCTTTGGTCTATTTTCAATTAAATATTGATGATTTAAAAATCACCACATTCTGTTTCTATTTACATTTTATACAGCATCCAGTCCAGTTTTAGAAATTGCAACATGAAACACAAGTACAGTGAACCCTCGCTATAACGCGGTTCACCTTTCACGGTCTCGCTGCTTCACGGATTTGCATCGTGCATTGTGTTCTGCATTCTGATTGGCTAAACAGTCTCTCCGCTTCTTCTCTACCTGTTTGTCAATAACGTTGCGGTTTAATATGTACACGTACGTAAAACAGCTTGCCAAATTAAAAATAATCGATGGTGGCATGTCGGTTTATAAGAATCTTTTTGCCCAGAAGAAAAAAGAGCGACAACAACTACCGATAACTATGTTCTTCTCTCGAAAAACCACACCTGCACCGCCGGCTTTAGAAGAAAGAACCGCTGCAGAGCGGAGTCAGGATGCAGCGGCTCAGTCAGAAGAGCAGTGAAATACACGAGTCACTATTTGTCCTACTGTACTTTGTATTTGTTTTCATAATCATTTTTCATTTCCTCCCGTTCTAATCCAATGACTCGGGTCGCAGTGGGGCGGTGCCGATCTCAGCAATTTGAAGCCTTCAGTTCGTATTGATGATTAAAATTATTATTTTACAGTACAGTAGTTATTTATAAAAAAACATTTATACAGTACTTTTATTTGTTAAACAAATGCTTGGGCTTGTAAAAAGGTTTTGTTCTTTGGTTTCAATGTATTATGGAGTATTTCATTGTATAATAATTGTAAAAAAAATAAAGGTTGCTACTTCACGGATTTCACCTATCACGGTTTCTATTTGGAACGTAACCCCCGCGATAAACGAGGGTTCACTGTACATACAAATTTTGCTGAAGTACTGAAATGTGCAGTATGTGGTTACTTTCCATCACCGCTGCCAACGATGAGCAGAAAACAACCACAGGCAGGTTTAATATGAGCTGCAAAGACAGGAAGTGAGAAACAAAATAAAGAGCTGGAAAAGATTAAATGGAAGTAAAAGTGAACAAGGAGAAAAGGAAACATGGAAAGTGAAAGTCGGACAACATAAAAGCATTTAAGAGGAGGATGTATTCAGTGACTGCAGTAACAATAGAAGTTATTATGCAAATAGGACAAGATGCAATGAAAGAACTAACAGTAGAGCGGTAATAACAGGAGCTGGAAGATAAAGCAGCAGCGACGAGAGGCTGAGGAGTTCAGGGTCAACAAGTTCTCTAATTACTCAAGTTCACTGAAAAAAATGTTCCACGAAATCCTCCTTCTCGTTGACTGATCCTGCAGTCATTACGCTGAAGGAGGAATTTATAGCTTCATTGTATGTGAGACCTCTGAAACAGGACAGGACGGTGTGCAATAGCTCCTTATTTGATTGGCAAAGAAGGTAATCGAGGGTATTTCAGACCTGTGATGCACCACAGTGTAAAAATAATTATCCTGCATATCAGAACAAAAGCAAGTACGACGGGAAAATTCTCCTGATCAATATATTAAAAGGTAAATGACGCACCGGGTCTGATAGTTAGGTCTGATCAGTTGTTCAGTTCTTTCATAAGTTGAGAGGTTTTATAAAGAGGGAATGAAGGCAAATTTACTCTTAACTATTAAATATTAACTGTCACAGTGTGGTCTAAAAAAAAAAAGGGAAGCTGATGGTGTCAGATGGACTTTTGGAGGTCCAAACTGGTTTAAAACTTTGTGTTGGGAGGTTCTACGCAATCATTAGATGATCTCAAATGGAATTTAAGTAGTTTAAGTGAGGTGCATGGTAGAGTTTTAACACAGACAATGGTTTTCAGAGGTGTTCCTGAGCCCATGCAGTGATTTCCACTACAGAACTATTTTTTTTTATGCAGTGCTGCCTGAGAGCCCAAGATGATGTAAACCAGGGGACTGATGGTCTCAAATGGCTGTTACTCAGTTGCTTTTCGGCATTCGATGGTTTAAACTGGGATTTTTTTTCATCTAAAACTGGTGTTGTCAGGTTTTCACTGGTCTCATACGGATATCAAACCATTTAAAGTCAGTCTTTAAAGATCTCAATAAGCGACTGCTGATTGGACCCGAGCGTGTTCACGGTCTAACCGAGGTTTCGATAGTCTAATCAGGTCCTTTACACGTCTAAATCGGTCAGCTGACAGTCTGAGCTGTCCTTTAAGTTTTGTAGTAAAGTGAAGCAGCGCTGCGTCCTGTGACTTCCTCCGCTGTAATAAACTCAGTGACTCACTTCCACTTGAATGCGAGTGTTATAAGAGAATTACGGATCGTTCCCTCGGTCCTCGTTGAAGCTGTCGCCTCGCTGCCGATCGGCGCTCTTCTCTCTGTAAGGAGTGTCGGTGAGTCACCACCATTACAACTGAAGACGAGGATGAAGATAATGATTGTTTCACTGTGAAGGAGAGTTATTACCACGCCGACGAGACAGGAAGTCAGGCACGGCTGTACTCTTCATCCATTTGAGGCGTGTTTGAAATTTGAATGAACCCCAATGATCCCGATCAGTTCACGTTGTTTTATCAGTCGTTGTTCATTTCACTGAGATATTAAATAAGAAGGTTGTTATCTTCCTTGTTGAGGGATGTGAGGAGGAATCATGAGATCAAACTATAGATGACATCAGTGCTGCTCAATGACACATTTTTTCTGTATTACAAACAAACTATTCAGGAATATTTTGTAGCTTTATCACGTGATGTTTGGCAAGTTATGGACTTCAAACTAACAACACAACAGTAAAACAATGAAGACTGTGATTTGACAACAGTATAAATAATATAAAATATCTGCTGGACCTTTCTGTGAGGAATGAAGGAGTCAAAACTGGCATTGAGGTGAATTTGGGGTATTTACAAGGCACATTACAGGAAACTAAACTGATTGAGTTTGTTTTATTGTGTCGCAGCCCTTCTTCTCACTGTGTAATGTAAACTAGGAGCTGTAGTTTCACTTGTTAGTGTGATGTGTAGCAGCTCAGTTGCACCCACCCACACTGCTGGGATCTAATATATCTCCTGCTTCATTTTATGATTCACAACAGAAACAAATTGTAAAATGTTTCTGAAGATCTGTCCCTTGAATAAAACCAAACATTCCTTTCTTAAGTGCACAGATTTGAAAGTTTTTTTCTTGTGATTTAATGGAGAAAAAGTAAAACAAAATGAAGTCCTGTAATAATATAACATACAATGCAGATGGAAGTATATCAAACACGGCTAATTTTAATATTAAATGTGGAATGAAGTCATTGTTCTTTAAATTCTTTTAATTATGAAAAAAAAAGGTTGATAATACCACTTTCCCCAAATATCAGTGCTACCATTAAACTTCATTTATACTTTCTTCCAACATGCACAACCAGCAGAAAACAAGGAAGTATTTTACACAGTTTGAATTTTAAATTGTCCTTTGAACTTATTCAACTTTTATCTTACAACAGCCTTTGCAAAAAAATGCACACATACTAGATGGTTGATTATTACAACCAATTGCAAAACCACCACCAGTCAGAAGGTGAAAGGTCAGAGGTCACACTCACAATTTAAATTGTAAACATATGATTATAATTCTCCAGTTATTGAAGACTGAGTTTGGAAAACTGAAAATATTTTTCCGGAAAATTTCCTCAGTGTTTTTTGTAATTCAGTTAAATCCATTCAGACACTGCAGGTTGCTGCTGCGCTGCAGGAAGCTGACGTTCAAACTGACCGAATGAATTTCACCCAAATTTCCTACAAAGACTCAAAAAAAAGCCTCGACGCACAAATCCAGAGAGCCTTTATAAGGATTAGCAGTGTGTGTGTGTGTGTGTGTGTGTGTGTGTGTGTGTGTGTGTGTGTGTGTGTGTGTGTGTGTGTGTGTGTGTGTGTGTGTGTGTGTGTGTGTGTGTGTGTGTGTGTGTGTGTGTGTGTGTGTGTGTGTGTGTGTGTGTTTGGGCAGATGTTTTACGGCTCTTTGCGTTGACATTTAAAAGGAGAAAGACCTGAAAAACTTCTCTGCTGGACGGTGGATGAGGAACGAGGGAGGAAGAGAAGGAGACGGAGGAGAGGAAGAAAACGTTCCCACTGTAAATCAGAAATGCAGATGGCTCAACAACGCTAATGTTCATCCTCAGAAGAAACCCAGAGATGAGCAGCAAGACTGTAAATAAAAAGAGAAGAGATAAAGAGTCAAATGAATCCGCCGAGAAGATGCAGGGAGGAAAGGTTAAGTTTTAGGAATCAAATTATTCCACAGCCGGTCTGAGTGAACGATGGCAGAGTGAGGAGGAGTGTGATGACATCATGGGGTTCTAGTGACGGGCATCAAGGTGAAGAAAGGGCATTACTGCAAAGGCCAAGGACATTACTGTGGTGTTGGGGGGTTGCTGTTGTTGTTGTGATCTTATTGGGATGTTGGGGTGTTGTTGTGATGTTGTTGTGATGTTGGGGTAATGTTATGATGTTGTTGTGTTGTGATGTTGGGGTGTTGTTGTGATGTTGGGTAATGTTATGATGTTGTTGT